>NW_024884253.1:72869105-73098124 GCF_019232065.1 Centrocercus urophasianus | reverse complement strand
TCTTGTCTTCGCCTGAGGTTCCAGCCCTTCTCTTTTCTTCTCTTATCTTCCCTTCCCTTCCCTTCCCTTCCCTTCTCACAATGCAGAATCCCTGTAAAGAAACTAAAGTATGTTCTGAAACTGATTGTAGGCATCTCTCAAACACTTATCAATTAATAAAAAATCCTCCAGTTTTTCTCTAACAGTTATTATTCAGAATTGACCTGGACTAGTATGTGCTGAATTTTAAAATTAAAAAACAAAACAAAACAAAACAAAAAAAGACCCTACTTACTATTCAAATAGACCAGAAAAACATTTTTGGAAAGGAATATGTTATAACCATGAAATTCACACATAGAAGGTTTGACCAAGAGAGCTGAACAAGAACTGAGAATAGGACCCAGATTTGGGCTTGTATTCCAGTCATTCCATAGAATGTAGAATGTACTTTATGTAGACAGCTGTTAGAAGAATACTTACCTTGACAATCCAAGTAATCAAGGGAGTAGGACTTCACATTTCATCAAACTTCTTTGCTTTGTCAACCACATAAATATCTCTGAAATGTTATTATGTATGTGTTAAGGATGATTTTATTTTAATTAACCTTTAATAGGTTGGGAGTGCACACAAAGTACATACACAATTCAAGAGACATCTGACATCCTGTGATAGCATAGCTAATTAATATAAAAGCAGCTAAGACAACATTGCTCTGGCACTGTAATAAATTCTGGCCTTTAACTGTACAGATCCCCTTGTAAACAGTTGGAGGACAAATTTATAATTAAAACCAAACATCATGGATTTTTCTGCATCTCACTTCTGTCTTCATTTTATGGCAGTCTTCTTGATTATTCTTGCAAGATCAAAAAAAAATCAGAATTAAAAAGGAAACATTCTTTTTTGAGGTACACATTTTTTTTTTTAAATGAATTAAAAAAACCTTCGAGATTAAATAGTTTGTTCTTGCAATTATGAATGAATCTAGGTATAAATTTGTTTCAATCTAGGAAGTCAAGATTTAGTAATTGGGTTTAATTCAGCTCAGCTTTTCTGCATCAGTACTAAATTGACTTGTCTCAGGAGAAGCGAGTAGTTACTGTAAGTTCTAAAAATATTACCAAATCTTTTGGGAGGAAGAGATTGTGAACAAAATGCAAAGAAATTGCATAACATTATAATTCTACTAGAAAAGCATGCTGTCTGTGCCATGAGTAGATTGGTTTAACTTCTGCTATCTTTCTACTTTGAAGAATGTCTTGTTTTCTTCAAACGCTTTCAGTGTGAAACTGAGCATACATTCAATGCCAGTTTGATTCTTGTATCACAGCTCTGTGCATTTAGTCAGGATCTTGCCAGAGACCAATGGACATGTTCTGGGAGGGAGAAATTCACAGCAGATTTAAATAACTTCTGTCTTTGTCAAGTATTCATGACCAGGTAGGAATTATTTCTGTAACAAGGAGAGAAAAAAGGTTGGAGAAATAAAAAGAATTTTTAAGGAAGCCCACCATCACACTTGAAAGATGACTTTGACATTTTCATTGTCTTATCTTTCAGCCCACCCTCACCTTCCTGCAGATTTATTCTAGCTGCATATTCTTCATATTCTTCTGATCTAACTGATACTTTTTTAGGCAATTTTTAGATATCCTTTGGTTTCTGTAGTTCTCAATTATAAGCACTTTATGGTGGTTTTAGAAGATCTAAATAGGACTTTCATATACTTCTTTGCACTGAAATTGTGTGATGATACCTGTGTTCTGTAATTTATTTTGAGATAGAGGCTTGTTTTGAACTTTCTCTGTGTGAGAATTTACTGCTTTTACTCTGAATGACTACTCAAATCAGTGTGTGTCTGAAAGGATTTGGATGCATCAGAGCAAACCTGGCCTGCGTTAGGAGGGATACGATAGGCTTAGATTTTATCTAGGCAGATCCAGAGGTCAGTCAGCTGGGCAGTTTAATTTCTTTATATATTCCTTAGCAGAGCCAATACAGAAAGGTAATATTACAACTTCAGATGCAGTACAAGCAAGCTCTGATATATAATCTGGAGGGCTTCTTAAGAAGCACCATTAATGTTTAGACTGAATTATGTTCGTAAACCAAGCATCATAACATTAGCTTACAAATACTGAAAAATGAAGATTACAAAGAAGTTAAGCATGTATTTTCATTTAACTTCAACGGTGCTTGGACTTTCAAGGACCGTAATGCTTGGAGCTTCTTAAAATCACATTTAAAATTGCATTGTGGAAATGGTTGTAGATTGTGGGTTGTGGATTGTTTTGGTGAAAATTTAAACATTGCAGGACTGAACCAAAGCATAATCTTTATTTAATTAGAGGAAAGTGGAGGAAAAAGAATGTATACTACAGAAATGTTTTTTTCCATAGAGTTAATGGTGATGGATACAATTAATAAGGATTAATTTACTTAAACTTGAAGAACTGATTTGCGTATCAGAATGTGGAAGTGTTCACTCATCAACTTCTAATGATCTAATGTCAGGAAGCTAAAGCTAGCAGCCTGTGTCCCTTAGAAAATGAATAGTTAGCAAAAAGCCTTTCAATTGGATAATTGGAAAAAGGAATCTCACACCATCAAGACACCTTTGTAATGCTCTAGAGAAGCTTAAATTTTTCTCTCCCTCACTTTTAGGGTTTGAAGCTGACTGTGCATATCCTTTCTAATGTATGCTAAGTTACAAACTCATGTTCTATATGATGATCATATAACTTGGACTGTGACTGTAATGAAATGATATCTCCCCTAGGGAAAACACAGAACTTCCATTCCTCTGCAGACATTAATCTTCACTGCATTATGCATGACTGCACTTTCTTTTAAGTGCACTCTGTTAATATACATCAATCAAAGCACTGTAAAGAAATAATAGTCCTCTTAATCAAAGTACATAAGTTCATGCATTTCATCCAACAGCTGGAGTAGTACATAGGAATGGCTACTATATATTCAATTAGAGCACTTATACTTGCTTGTATTTAGTGTATTCGTACCTGAAAGTAACTGCAGTTGAACAGTATGCTTGTTTGTTTTAAAAATGTTTGAAAGATATTGGATGTAAAATTCTAAACTGAGCACTTTAAGCAGTTATGTTTGAGAATTAAGATATTTATAATGTAAGCAAAATAATGAGTTAAAAATTAAAATAATTCACTGTTTTAATCACCTCTGTAAATATCGCACGTATACCTTGAATGGTGAGAGAGGTAATTAATGATAGTAGTGCAATAACTACTGATGGCTACTGTGAGCAAGTCCAAGTACTCTAGCAAAATAGAATGGGAATAAATGAAAAGCATTTTAACATGAACAAGGAGATGTATAAGTGGATAAGTTGGGGATATTCTTCATTTGGAAGTTTGACTTTGTGAAACTGAACTCCTTTAGAAACTCATATAGTAGATTTATTCTCATTTTGAGGTAGAATAGGTTAATTGCATTTAAATTATAAAATGCAATAACTTTTCTTCTTCCACACTTCATGCAAAATGAATCTGATTAGATTGTTTATCTTCTCTTTCAAGTAGATGCTTTAATTTTTCATGTATAAAAATATGTTGGTTTTGTTTTGGGTTTTGAAATTTACTTCTATATTTTCGTAGCTTCGCACCTAAAAGTTTCACATAACTGATTTGATCTGCAGGTGCTCAAGTATTTAGACGTGGTTAGGTAGCACAGCAGCATTTTGAGAAACATCTCCAGAAACATGAATGTGTGTATTTGAAAATAAAGAGGAATAATTTTATAATACAACAAAATAGTATCTCAAATTCAGGTTGTATATGTTGCTGTAAATTTTTTATCCACTTGCAAAGATGAAATACTCTTACAGACTTCTGCATTGTATCTTGAATACAAAAGAATCCTTAAAATAAGTCTTTAAAACTTATATGTACTCTTTTGTAATAGATTGTACAGATGAAATCTATACAATGTTCCCAGTGGATTTACAAATAGGAAGGGTTTGTTTTTTTGTTTTTTTTTTTTTAATTTTTTTAGTGTTATGGCCTTTTTCTAATTTGTTTTCCCCAGACCTAATTGCCTGGCAAGTAAAAACTCTATAGTTCATAAAATGCAGATAACATTAGAGGACATTCTTTTGTGCACAAGGAAGGAATGGGGGCAAATAAGGATTCTGGCCCAAGGATGAGTTTCAAGAGAGACAACTCACCTTTCATTATCTAATCCTGTGTGCAATCTGAGCATAGGGTCCTTTTGCAGAAAGGTGGATTGACTGAGTTGATAATCATTGTAACTATCTTGATCAAAGTATGCTGCTGTTCATGAAAATTCACGAAACATGAATGTAAAAATGTCTGTAATAGTGTCCTAAATAAGTCCTAAACTTTTTTCCAACAGTAGTTCTGGACAGTCAGTCCCCAAGGCTCATGCTTTCTAATATTATCCCTTGTAGCGATGCTTTTCTGTCCTGTCGCTTAGGAATAACCCAGTAGTACTCAAGGTGATTTAGAGTCATAAGAGACAGACAGAGCCCAGCACAGGTATAGGAATGGCTTAAGACGCTTGTATTTTTGACTTGCTCTGGCACTGCAGAAACAGCCATTGTTAACTTCTGAATTCCAGTAAGACCAACTTCTGTTACAGGCTGTAGATAGACAGTTCATCCCATGTACTAGTGAAAGAAATAGGCATTTAATGTGTTTTTAGAATCTGATAGTGCTGTCCTGCTATTGGTATGGATCAGCCACAAAAGGCATTACTCGTACTGCATGTTCCAAGGCCTCATCTTCAATCTCCTTTTCCTTTTGGTATATAGAAACTTTTGAAAAAGGATACTGTGCTTGCTTATAATGTGGTAAAATGTTTACATTATGGGATAAAAATTATTCAGGTCAGTAGAAATAAAAAACCTTTGGAGTCCATGACCTTTGACCCTTTGTTGTCAATTTTCAAGTAAGTGAACTTTAGTTTTGAATCTCTCAGGAAAAAAGCATACAGAATGTAGATTTTCTCTTTCACTTATTAACATAAATAGATCTCAACATGATTTTTTTTCTAATCAAGAAACTGATCTGTTTTTTTATGATTATTCTTCAGACATAATATTAATTGTTGGAATTAATGATGAGCAGGGTAATGCTGTCACCATCAAAGTGTTTAATTAACACATCAGCGTACAAGGTAATGCAAATCTGAAACCTAAGTAAAAGTGAATAATTAATGTAAAATGCATTAACTTCTTAATACAAAAGTAAACATGTAAAGAAAGAATGCAATTAACAGAACACTATCTTGGGGGGGAAGGAGGGGGGATGGACATATGTAATTTGCTGCTACACTTTCATAACCATGAATAATTGCTTCATAATTTTCCTTGATCTCCTTGCCCCCTAAGAAAAAAAACCCACAAAACAACGTACTGAAAATAAGGGTCTTTGCCCTTGAGTTGATTTGCATCAATATGTGGGATCCTTTCCCTTGTTAATGGAATCTCTTTTATTTATCTAAAAAATTATATTGAATGTCTGGCTATTGAATAACCTGGTTTCCTTGGGAGGGGACTAAAGGCCTGTTTCGGAAGGTTCTCTTGTTTAACAGCACATTGGAAGAAAACGTCTTTGCAACGTGACTATATAACGATGCTACTGCCGTGAAGTTTGGGGCAAGAAAGGTTACCTGGCAAAAAAATATTGTTAAAGTTTTTAATTGGTTTTGAATAACTGTTGTGTTATCATTTTTTTTTTCATGTTCCGGTAACTTTCTTAAAAGCACTGAGTAAAAAAATGAAAACAATCTGACAATATTGCAATCTGTTACACTTTACTCTGTTTCTATAGAAAGCTCTTGCCTTTTTTTTTTTTTTTTTTTTTCTTTTTTTTTAATGGGCTGGTCATTGTGACATACAAAGTGACTGCAGAAATAGATATGTCTCTGTATAAAAGGTAATGAAAACCAAATGCTGCTCCTTTACTCATTTCTGGAACTATGCTACCAATTGCTTTAAAAACTTGGATGGCTTTGTCAACACTTAATGAATTTTGGCCATCATAAATCTCAGATGCCCTCACTGAGTAAAAACAAAAATTATCACAGTTTCATAGCCTAAGATGCCCTTGCCATATGGTGAGTGCAAATGTTTCTAAAGCGGCAAGTGTTCTGTCAAGGGTTTGCAGTGATGTTTTGATTGGATTGCTCTATTATCTGAACAAGTCTGCCAAAAGAAAGCACCTGCACAATGAAAAGTGTGCAGAAGCTGCCAGCTTGTAACAAGGGAAGGAAGGTGAAACATGTAGAGACAAGATACCCATCACCAGAAGATATGCTGAATAGGTTATGATCAATTCTGCTGCTTATCTGATAATGTACAATACCAAAGAAGGCAGGGGGTGTGAAAGAGCTCTCCTAACTTGAATAATCTGTCCTTGAGGACTCCAAGCTGTAGCTCAGTGTGCTGTAACACAGCTTGCTAAACAGTGAGCTCATTGGTGACTTATACTGTTTCTAAGGTTATCAAAAACTGGCAGAGAAGGTAGATGTTCTCCTTTACCACATTTAGTCTTTTTGTTTTGCTTCAGTTTCAAAATGCTAATGCTGTATGCAAATCTTTATTCTCTTGGATGATCTGGTGTGGAACACATCTTTCATTTATTATAATTGATATGCAAATGCATCAAAGAACTGACAAATAAAAATGATTTTTTCCGCTACTGAGGGAAATTGTTTAATAGCATCTACTTGCTTCAATCTACTTTACTACACTGTATATCATCTCTGAGTGGATTAAAACTGTGATTTGCTCAGGGGAACTTGCATGAAATCGGGACCAATTCTCTGCTACTGTCAGTTGTGTGTAGATGTTTACAGATCATTACCACTTCTGTCACTTAAAAGAACACACAGCTACGCTGTGCCCATTTTTCTTGTAAAACTGAATGTTATTGTTTTCTCAGTAGTGAACAGAGTGGAAGCATTGCCAAGACATACTCCACGCACTTTCTTCTCTTGCTGTGAATTCTACTGTCCTCTGACAAATGAGGAGAGGAAAACAAGTGGTGCAAAAAGATCATGCTGTCTGCTCAGGGGAGCAGAAGTGACCTGAAGTACAGGAGGGAGTAAAAGCATGTGGGGTGGGAAAAATTCCCTTCTAAATGAGGTGAGTTAGATCCCATTTGGGAGTAATTATTCATTTATTTTTATTTGTTAAAAATAAATGATTGAAGCATGGGCATTGGCCCTTAAGTTTCGTAAGAACTTTTTGGGATAGACATTAAAAAAAAAATTATATTTTTTCTTTATTCCTATTCTAGATAAGGATAAAATCTATTAATCACAGTGGTTCAATAAAATTTGCTGTCCTTCCAGACATACCTTTGCATATCTCAGCTCTATTCTCAGCTCTATTCAAATTCACACTGTGGATTTAGTTTGAAGATAAAAGAGGTTCAATATAGTGTAGTGTCTTAGCTAAAACATTATCTTGGTGTGTTTGATCTCCTGCCTGTCAGAGTAGCTGTAGTAGTTACACAAATGCTATATAAAATGCTAGTTGCACAATGTCCTAGTGATAACTGCTTAGATATTTCTAAAGACAGATAATGCAGATCATGCTGTTACAAACTAGTCTGTGCAAGTGCTTCACCTTTCCCAGGATCTGGGTTGTTCTAGCACTTCAGTAATGTATTGTTAAGGAAGCTAATTCAAAATTCCTAGAGGATGTCGTATGTTTGAGAATACTAACAGTAACAGTTCTAATTCAGAATTAAGCCAAATGAGAGGAAATTGTTTTCTTTTGATCTGTTTGATAGAGGCAGGGTGGTTCCTCCTACCAGCATTTCTGTAATCTATAAAGTATAGAAGCAATATTCCCTTCTTCTCAGCCTAGTGCATACACTGGGTGTTTAGAAATGATCCATTTTGTCTTTGGTCAGCTTTGTGTGGCCATTCATAATATGCAGAAATCTGAAACTGAAAATACAGGAGAAAAAACAT
This sequence comes from Centrocercus urophasianus, assembly GCF_019232065.1. Lineage (NCBI taxonomy): Eukaryota > Metazoa > Chordata > Aves > Galliformes > Phasianidae > Centrocercus > Centrocercus urophasianus. The sequence continues at coordinate 73,090,159 of NW_024884253.1, read as the reverse complement.
AACTATGCTTTTTGCAAAATCCCTCTCTTGGATAATCTGGTCATTACTTAAGCCCACGTGTCTGAAACCTTCCTACAATCTGTTTTCCTCTCCTGTTTGCATGCTGCTGTCCAAGAACAGTCATAGTCTAATGGCAGTAATGCAGGGATTTTCGTTACAATGTGAATGATGTAGTATCCTGTGCATTATATCGTTTTGTTTTTTTTTTTTTTCTGGCAGAGAACTTTCTGCCCCTTTACAACTGGAAGTCCATCTTTATGGATGAATACAGCTTCAGGATTTTCACCCTGCTTAATACAGTGGAACAGAATCTTGTTTCAGTCCTAACTCTGTAAAATATTTCTTTTTTTGTTCCCTTAAAGATATTTCATAAAGGGCTTAAATAGTGGGAAAAGTATTTTGAGACTACAGTGTCTTGGTTGTTACAGACATGTAAGAAGCTCAAAAAAGACTTATCCACCTATAGAGTCCATCTCAGTCATTGCTGCAAAATTTCACATTAAGGTGATTAAAAATATATATACAAATAAATGATTACCAGTATGAGAAATGTTTGATTGAGATATTGATCCAAATAAGCACTGACATTATCATTCCTCCCAAAAGATCAATTTGAAAAGTGAAGTTGAAGCTGATGGAAGGAAATGCATTTATTATTTATTTAAATGACTGGATTTAGCAAATTATCCAGGAGTATAGTTATGCGTGGTCTGGGGAGTATAGCTATATACTATAGATGATCAGGGGGTGCAGGGATTATGTCTGTGTTCTGTGATCTGGTAGATAACCCATATAGCTGCATAAGAAGTAAAATGAAAATGCCTCTTTCTTTCAGTGGATAGTTTTATTTAGTAGATACTCTTGACTCTTTATGAAGCAATAGAAAGCATTGAATGGGTAAGGCATAGCTTATTTTGCTATCCATCTTAAGATGAAAATGCCTAATTTTGTTGTCATGTATGTGTATTAATTTCAAGGATGTGGAATTAATGTTGAAACCATTATATCTGCAGAAGACTGTAGCTCTTTTGAGGTTTTGCAGCACAGATATATGTATATTCATGTATGTTGTGAAGAGGAGTGCTTCTAGAGCTGAGTTCGTATCTTATGAAACAAAAGAAATATCTCACAGCTGTTGCTGGATGGCATGACTGATATGTACATGACAAGCATTGTATTCTCGTGATGCCTGAATAATGAAGCAGTCTAGACACCTGGTGGCTGGCCATGTTGCTGCTATACATATGCATAGACACATTCACCAACCAGCAGAATTATGCTGGATCCATTAAGAAAAAGAAATAAAGACTTAAACTGATTACTGGGGAGCCAGGATAGAAGACCTTCAAACTCAAATGATTCTATGATTATTTTTTTTCCCTAAAAAATTCTCAGACAATATGTTATGCCTATTTTTGTGAGAACAATATGCAGAACAGGAAAATTTTTCATTCTCTGACTCTTTAATTCAATTATATTACAAAACTCATTGTGTACTTCAAAAATAAATTAACTCAAGATGTTGTTCTGCTCTCCATCTGCTACATTTCTTTAAACGAATTCCTTCCACTCCTGGATAAGTTTGTGTTTTTTTTTTTTTCTCCATCAAAAGCCTTAGGCATTTTTCCTTGTTTGCTTTTTTAATGCCCTCTTTCAGAAATTGACTCATAAACCAAGAGATTCTTTTGCTTTCTCTTATGTATGTAGCAGCAGGCAGTAGAATGCAGTTATGTGTCTCTGTTGCTGTAGCTTGGCTTTCAGCATGCTTTTATTTTTCTACCTGTGGTTTGCTTCTGTCTTGCAGAAGCCAGATGTGTGGTCATTGAGCAAGTAAGTGATCAGAGTACAGTTGCATCATTGTTTGTTGATGCTGAGAGCGGCAGAAAATAGCAGAAGGTACCTGAAATAAGAAGATCTTAGGTCCAAGTACCCGTTTCCTTCAGAGGTAGACATTCCCTTCTAAAGTATTCATAGGATCATAGAATGACCATCTAGTCTCAACCCACTCGCTATGTGTGCAGGGTCGCCAACCACTAGACCAGACTGTCCAGAGCCACATCCAACCTTGCCCTGAATGCCTCCAGGGATGGGGCATCCACAACCTCCTTGAGCAATGTGTTCCAGTGTGTCACCATCCTCTGTGTAAAAAACTTCCTCCTAAAACCTAAACCTCCCGTCTCAGTTTAAAACCATTCCCCCTTGTCCTATCAATATCCACCCTTGTAAACAGCCGTTCTCCCTCCTGTTTATATGCATTCTTCATGTACTGGAAGGCCACAATGAGGTCTCCCTAGAGTCTTCTCTTCTTCAAGCTAAATAAAACAATCCTGGCTCCCTCAACCTTTTCTCATAGGAGAGGTGCTCCAGCCCTCTGATCATCTTAGTGGCTCTCCTCTGGACCTATTTCAAGAGTTCTGCATCTTTCTTGTGCTGGTGGCCCCAGGCCTGGATGCAGTACTCCAGATGGGCCCTCACAATAGCTGAGTAGACTATTCCTCTTCTCAGTTTGATCAACTAGCAGCTGATCGGTTAGTGCTAACAAGATGTCTGCTCTAATATTAGTCACGCTAATGGAAATATTGAAGATGTTTTTAATGCATGAAGTGCTTCCTGTCTTCTCTATGATGTAAGTAGAGCTTTAATGTCAAAGGAAGGAGTAGTAATAGTGTGCAGAATTCTTCTCAAATCTTAAAGCCAGAATTAGTAGCTTAGCTGAATATTTATGGTAAACTAATGAACCGCGATTACACTTGGCTGATAGACCAAGGAAAAAATGTTCATGAATGTCATTAAATGTGAATTTCCTTAGCTGGTCAGAGAAGCTGGAGGACTTTTGCTGAAATTTAAATATAACCACACCATCGAATTATGAAGTATAAATATACTTCTGTATTGAAAGTAGGCTACATGTCAGTCACCTGTGCTTTTACTGAGGGCTGCCTTTCCAAGATTTTGACTTTGATCCAGCAGGTCAAAGAAGCATGTACATTTCCCTTAAATAGCGTAAACACTGTTTTTATTTTCTCAGCGTTTGATGATTTTTCCAACCAACTCTAAAGTGTGATTTGTAACCTGAATCTTTGTCAAGAAAAAGTAACTCAATAGGAGCAACCATCAAAAATATTACTGATGCTAATTCTATTTTTTTTTTAAGAAGCATTATGTCTCTTTGTATGTAACAGACTTAGAACATTAAATTTCAACAAATCAGGCAGTCTTCTACTTGGAGATGTAGCTGGGTGAAAAATCAGGACCTAGGCCTGCATTACCATCATTTCACTATAACATAAATTTTTAGACTATCTGATCTAAAAGCTGAAGAGGCCATGATACTTATGTGTCTGTTTTTAATTAGTGTTAAGGCTTAAGCTTATTGTTTTTATTTAATTTCACTGTGTGCTGGACACTTGTCAGTAAGCAAGTTCTTGTTCACTTAATGACTATATTAGTTCAAGGTATATATTGAAATCTGTAGCTTTTTTAAAAAAACAAAAAACAAAAAAACAGCAACATTGTTTTATAGGGGAATCTATCTCTACACAGCTCTACACATCTTATTTTTGTAATTCCACTTTTGAACTAATTCTTCCTTGAATTTCTGTGCCTACCTGCCCTATTTTATCATCTTTATACCTAAAAAATAGATGGTGTAATTTTTTTTCCCAAAGCTCCACTTTCCCTCAAAACTGTATTGATGTATTTATATAAGGATGTTTATTCAATTTTGATAATCATTATTCCAAAACACAGGATTTTTACGAAAAGTGTTTTTGTCTACTTTTAAAGTGTTTTTATATAGCGTCTGTACTTCAATTACAGAAAAAGTTAGAAGACATCATTAAGCTATGGAGTAAGCATGTAGAGGCACTGTTTCCTCTAGTGTTTGGGGCAAATGTTTCTGGGTGAAGTTTCTCTCCATGCGGAAACCGATCTAGAAACTAGACTTGTCTAGGGCAAGCAACTCAATTTGATCAATGGAAGTGCAAAATTTATGCCAATAATATATTATATCAATTTAAATAAATTGGTACTCTTGGATCTGGTTTTAACATGTTTCTTAAGTTTGCGTAAACTGTGTATTCTTGCCTCTGCTTTTTTCTTTGAAATGCATGCAGTACTTCTATATCTCATAGAGGTTGTTGATGTTCGATTTGCATTTGTAAAAGTGTTTTGTCATCTTTAAATGAAGATTTATTTAGAAGCACAACAATTAGAAAGTCTTCTAGATAAATGGATGTGCAGCTGAACAGATGTCTGTCTTCATACCTTCTCACAGCTTTAGTACTGCCTTCATAGAGACAAAAATTGAACAGCTGTTTAGGATTCAAATGTATGTAGGGAAACCAAGTGTTGATGTCAATCTGATAATCATCCTAAAAACAAACAAGGGCCAGTTCCATGCCTTTTCTGTGATATTTAGTATGATCAGTCTTGAGTAAATATAATCTTTTGCTTATGTATGATCTATGCTATCTGAGGTATTGAGTTTTGACTGCAGTATGTAGTTGAATAAAATCTTTTCTCAGAAGACTCTTGCTTATATAAGTCTGATTCATACATTTGCTTATTGTTTTTTTTAATAATGCCGTATGGCTTGGTGAGACTGAAAGGCTTCTATATGAGTTACACCCAATTTTTTTATTAATTTTCATAGTAAATATAATTTACTGATGATATGGAAGATACATCAGGTATGTTTATTAAAAAGTTGTTCTAGTTTTTGTTGTTGTTGTTTTGTTTTGTTTGTTTTATTTTTTTAAGTTTGCACCCTAATAGCTTTCTAGCTTTCTTCCTTGAAGTAGGAAGGAAACTTTCATACTGATTAGAGATTGTAGAGAATTTATATGTTACTCCAGGTTTCTAAACGTCAGTTAAGATATCAACTAATAGGTAAAAGTCTTTAGGTATCTTCTTACCAGTTGATAGTAGGCAAGTAAGAAGTCTCAACAGGCTCCATGCAAATTACTTCTGTAAGACACTTAACTGTCCTAGAAACTAAACTTTTAAGACAAAATTTCTCCACCCAGTGAAGACTAGCATATAATAATTCTATTTAGAACAAAAACTGAATTTGTCTTGAACCCAGGGCTGTTGCCCAAGATGGAGTGAGAAACACACTGTGACTGTAAAAGTCAAAAACCTAATCTAAACCACACTTATTGTTGCATACTGAAAGCCCTAAACTGATTCACCATTTTTTTTCCGCATCAAGACAAGTTTTTGAGAAAGCCTGTTGCTATTGTAAGCTCCTGCTCTGTTCTCACTTGAGATGTTCTAAGTCACTGATGATAATTTAATGCGTCCCAAGGTATCTTTTCAAAAAGACAAAGTATTGTGAATTTTTAACTTGGTCTCTTGGGGAAGAAGGCTCCTTGTTCAAACAGCATGCGAACTTAGGCAGAGTCACTTTGAGTTTATGTTGGCACCCTTTTCCTCAAAAGAAATGCCTTTCATGTTGAGCGGAATACCGTATGTACTAAGTAGTGAAGGTATTAGGAAACTATTTCCTATCTTATTTCTGAAGAACTGGATGTTTAGATGTCTACAAATGAAATTCCTATTAAATCTTTGTAAGCATTGTGATACTGGTTATAAGAGGGAAAAAAAAAACCTCTCCATCTTTAGTGGTAAAATGAATTAAATGATTCAGTCCACTAACCTATTAATTTCATAGTAAGGGTGAGCAATTTAATCAATCTAGAGTTTTATTTCATTTTAACCAATTTTAATAAAAACTACTTTCATTTTAGTGTACACTCACTGATAATTTTCTAAGAAGCAATGAAGTACACAATAAATCAATAAAAGTTTTTTATATAGTTTACTCACTCTGTTAAGGTCACTTAACTATTTGAAAAGAGTACTTAACTCTTATTAGGTTAAAATCTTTTTTCCTGTAGTACTCTTTTTCAAATAAAATCTTAAGTATGTGACTCAGAGTTGGTAACTGCAGGCATTTCCTCCTTGTCTTTGGGGAAGAGTTCTCTTCTTACCCATCTCTATCCAATAATTGTTTCTTAACTTGTTTTAAAGGCAAACACAAAAAAGCAGTTTACTTCCTAAACCTTCACTGAACTTCACTGCCAGCAACCTATTAATTCCCAGAACGGGTAGGAATAGAGTGATATTTTCTTGGATATATGTGCAAATTTTCTTACCAAATTGTTCTTTCCTCCTTCTCAGTGAGTTATTGGGAGATGATACAATAGAAAAGCTCATGGATGAAGAAAAAGGGAGATTACTTGACCAATTAACATCACAGGCAAAACAGACTTTATTTGGAGAACTTTAATTTATCACCAATTAAAAATAGATCAGTGGGTGAGAAAAAGAAATAAAAATAAAAACATCTTCCCCAAATTTCCTTGCACCCTTCTTTCTTTCTAGGCTGAACTTCATGACTTTACTCATGATTATTTTGCCTCTTCCTGGCCAGTGACCCAGGGAGGAAGACAAGAATAGAGGTCAAGGTCTCAGTTTGTAACAGCTCCTACTTGCCATTCCTTTCTCTGCAACGCTGTGCCCTGCTCCTGTGTGGGCTTTCTGCAGGCTGCAGCTCTCCAAGCACAACCATAACACAGCTCCATACCATTGAGCCTACCCTTCAGGAGTGCATTGCTCCCCACTGCTCCCCACAGGCTGCAGCTGTGGCTCAGACCCTTCCCCTCTGGGGCCTTTCTGTGGGCTGTCTGCCATATTCACAGCTGCACTGCAGGCTTCTCCATGGCTGTGTGTGGAGATCTCTTGTGCGATGCCCTTGGGTTTCAAGGACCTGCTGCTCTGTGCCTGGAGCACCTCCTGCCCTTCTTCTGCACTGACCTTCATGCCTGCAGAGCTGTTTCTCTCACATTTCTTAGTCCTCCCTCCCAGCTGCTGTGCAGTGTACTATTATCATTTTTTTAAATGTTATCTCAGGGCCACCATCAGCTTCACTAATGGGCTCGGCTTTAGTTAGAGGTGGATCTATTTTAGAGCCAGATAAAAATGACATGGAACAGCACTTTGTCTCCTTTCACAAAGGCTATCCCTGCAGCATCTCCCTCCTCACTTCATCCAAACCCAACCAAAACCTGGCTATGTAAACCCAATACAATAATTTGTTAATACACATTAAAAATATAATTTTATGCATTTACGCTACTTAAAGGTTTTTGTGAATTGTAACATTTGCTAACAGTTAAGAGTAATTATACAAAAAGGTAAGTAATAAGACATTTTTGTATTGCTAGAAACAAAATTGAGGCATTAAATACAATAAATACATTTGCTGTAATTATTAAGAAGAATAGGCACATCCATAGCTGAGTGAAATGTTGTGATATCAGCAGTGGATGAGAATTCTGAAACTATTACTTTGCCTAGGTTTTCTGTTGATTCTCATTTATGTAAGGAGCCATCACAGCATTTTACCAGGAAGTAAAAAAATTTATGTTTTCCATGTTGGCAAACTGAGGCACAGAGAAAAATTGGGCTTACTAGGTACTTTGTCACTCCTATAATATCATGGAAACAGAATCTCCCTCTTGATTCTATGAAATATAGCTCCTATCCTCAGTTCATAAAGTTTGAGTAAACTTAATAGTTGCTTCCCCTGCTAATTCAGAAATACTTCACATTAGCTAAGGCAGTGTTTCATGCAGCAAGCCACATTATGGATACCATGAAGTACATTAGCTTATTTTCAATTATCCATTATTTTCATTGATCTGTTTATACATGAACAAAATTACTATGAGAGATTAACATTAGGTCATTATGGCAAAAAATTTCCATTTCCAGTTTGACATTTAAAACCCAGCTTTAGGATTTTAATGACTCAATATAATAGATTTTGATACTTAGTAAGAGCTCTGGTGTTTATGATGAGGACCTTATTTGCAGTTTTTTAAATGCTCTCCTGAACCTAGATATTTTGATATAAAAATAATTAGGGAGCAGATGGAAACCCAATTTTCAATGCATATATTTTCAGACCAGGCAGAAAAAACTCAATCAGATCATAATACAATGTAATGGAAGGGAAAGTATAATTCTGGGTTGTGAGGCTGATTGAAGCTTCTCAAGCAACTGAAGAATCATGTGGAATTTTTTGTTTATATTTCTGTCGTGTTGTTTGGAAATGAAGTAAGAGCAGTGGAAACTTAAGAACTTGGCCAATTTCAAGTGTCCAGTGCTAAGTTAACCCAAGAAGAATGATCTTTGAGGGAGAATGAAATACATTCTGTGTCCATACCATGCTATCCAAGAATCTATGGAATGAAATGCAGGAGTTGGATATAGGTAGCATCCCCTTGCCGTCAGGTAACCTCAGAAGGAGCTGCAAACATGATAAAGGAAGGAAAAGGTGAATCTGTCCTTGCTATAGTGAGACCTTCCAGTTGTCACCATTTCTCATAGCCAGTTCCATAGGCAGTTATTTGAGGAACAATGAAATGGAGGTAGAGATACCACCATCAGTCTTGCCAATAAACAGAGAAGAATACAGAATGGAATATTCAATCAAATATACCGTGTTGTTGGGAGGTCCACCTGCATAAATAACTCTTTTTTTTTTTTTTCCTAAAACAAGACTTTGGACATCTCATACATCATTTTCTTCTGTAAACAAAACACAATGTGTCTCATTTTAAGTCCTGCAGGACCACTTTTTCATCCCCCCAGAAAAGAGGTTTACATCCAAGCACAACTAGGATTGTAAGACAGTGCTACCTTGCTCTAAACTGAAAAGAGATGTGTAACAGTCGTATAAAAGAGTCTGTCATCAGGTGAATTAAATTCTTAGTGGCAGAGTTAATCAGAAAATCCCTTGTTTAAGAAACATCAAGCAGCAGAAGCTGATGAGATTAAAGCCGGATTTAATAGAAGAATAAGAAAACGGAGCATAAGCAAAGCATTTTTCAAATCCTAGCAAACAAAATAAGAATCAGTCACTAATTTAAAATTCCTAAGAGCATTTACTGGAAGTAGTAATCAAATAGGTTCTTGTTCTATCCTTGTTTTATGTGGAAGGTTTTCCCCTCTGAAGATGTCAGCTAGGAGATGCAAGAACACCAAGTATCCTTAAGCATTATTATTACATTTAAATCCATAACTAAACTTCCATCACCAAAGTTTACTAACAAATTATGAAGGAGCTTTGCTTATAGTATGGTAGCAGAGCGTAACATTTATTTTATTTCTTCTTATGAAGATGAAAATTAGTCAAAACTGGAAAACAAGTAAATATGTAAAAATAAAGTAGATAAACCATAAGGACACAGAAGGGGGGAATCTGTTCCCAGGTGTATACTGCAGTAGAAAACTTGCAGTTGCTTTGGAATATCTCATGCAATAAACTTGGTCACTTTACATATGTTGATGTAGCTTTTCATGAAGTCTGATGTAATATTGACAGCTTTCTAAAGATGAATCACAGACTAGGTGAATCCATAGACAAAGGGACTTACATTGTAAAGAAGTGATTTTAAAAATTATAAAAATGGGCAATCTTTATTACGGAATGTCTTTTTCACTTCCAGTCTGAGAAGTGTTTAAACAGGCTGTTTTTCATGAACAGACTTTATAGTTAGTTTAGTAGTAAAATAAATAGTAATTTCTGGAAAATGCAAGAATTTTAGATCTCTTTTGCAGCCCCTCAATTTCCAACAATGTACCATTTATCTTATTACAGAATGTGGTCTAATAGTGGTAATACTTGCCATCCATGATGTGACTTCTTTAATGCCTTCTCTTTTTTGTTTTTGTGGAGAGGAAGTGAGAACAACTGAAATCAATGCATTAACAATCACTTGCGGGCTGCATCTGTTTGTCATTCCGTTCAAAATTTTCTGTTTCAAAATTCTATTGGTATTTTTCTGTGTAACTATAAGACATTTTTTCCTCAACAAAAGAAAAACTATGACTGGATAGCAAATTAAAACAGATATTCCCATTAATGCATGTAGAGACTAATGAGCAGCATTAGTGTTCTGTTTGCTTTCTATTCTAAGGAAAAAATAACTAAGTATTTATTGCCTGTACAAATGAATGTGCTATAAATTAAGCAATTGGAGTTAGTGAAAGTGTAATGAATGGAGTATTTAATTTCCTGTTAAAAATATTTTTTGTTGCATGATCTTTTCCTGGAAGAGAATGAATATGAATCAGAAAGATTTATATATGAAAATCTTGAGAAATATGTAGTGAAGCATTGCTGGGCAGATAAATATAGATCAGCTCCCATCACTAGAAACTTGTGTTAAAATTGCACTTTATTTCATATTTGTTCTTAATTAAAGCATCTGTTCTAATTTCAAGAGAATCTATGAATAAATAATGGGTAATATAAAATGCTTCTATATTTTTTCCAATATTATGCATTTCGTGTGATTATTTTTGCATTTGTTAAAATTAATGGAAGCTAATAATTATGGAGGCAGGATGTTAAAAGGGCATAAGTAAGAAAAAAAGTATTTATAATAAAAGTATTTATAATACATGAAATAATTTGATTTATGTTTTTTTTTATAATTTATGCAATAAAGATATAGCCTTAGGTACTAATTTTTTTTTTACATAAGGAAACCAAAAGCTTGTTTCTGAGAGGAAAAGTTTTATTTTTTGCTTAAAGCTGTGTACTGGGAAGCAGAGGATTTTGATTTCTATTCCATTTCTGTTTCCTGTTGTGTCAGACCAGTGTATAAACTGGAAAAGCTTTTAATTCATGAAATATGTAGAGATTCCTTTCCAAAATGGTTGCATCATCTCATTCTTCCCGATTGCATTGAAATAAATTCACAGGTTCAAAAAAATCACCTGCCTTTGGTTATTTCCACTGAGGCGAAAATCACTATAAAAGACTGGATTTCTTATGCTGCCAGCAGTCCAAGTCAGTCATGCTGAGAATGCGAGGCAGCAGCCATTTTGGAAATGAACAGTCCTCTATGGAACTCCCTCTTGGAAAACATCTGCTGTTGGTCTCTGGTGTTGAACCTCCAGTACACAGAGAACAAGACATTACTTGAAGAATAACTAAGAAAAAAAAAAATTAAAATTGATTAAAATAATTAAATAAAGCCCTGAAATATTTCAGAGTTTACAGTACAGATAGTTTTGTAACATATGAGATGCTTGTTTTTCAATTCAGTCATAAGGCAAGTGACTTAAGGCAATATCACATGGCACTGATTTTCCTGAGGCTGTGTGTTAATTTTAAATGATTTATTTTAAAATTTTTTAAATGGATACATCTTTCAATCAATGCTCTTTTGAATGAAAACAGATGTGTGATGAAATCTCTCAAGATTTCACATGGGAGTGGGAGAAAGACCCGAAGTTCTTTCTCTTATAACCTATTAGTATATCTACATATTCATTATATGGGACATACACACAGCAAAAGCCTCCACAGACAGATTGGTTTTTGTTTACCTTCCAACACCTGAATAGTAGGGTGCACCACTTGTAGTAAGAAATTGTTTGCAGGCTTTGAATTTGGATAGGGTTATGCATGTTCAGGAGAGGCTACGTGGCCAGGGTGGCCAAGGCCTGTTGTACTGTTGCAGACTTATGTGTTTTCCCTTTGAAAAATATACTGATTGTTTCTGTGTGCCTGAAAGGCTGCTTTTAGAGAGCTTTTTATTTGCAGTTCATTATTGGAAAAGTATGAAGAACCTTTTTTTTTTTCTTTTTCTTTTTTTTTTAAGTTAAAAAGAAGGAACAGCTCTGTGTTTCTAAAATAGAAAAATGATTCTTTTCAAATTCATCCAAGTATTGTCATTAATTTCAAATAACATTTTGCCTTGTGGAGTGATAAATGACTTGTAACTCAGGAAACTGCAGAGTATTGACAAGTGGCTGAATGGATGAAAAATAATAAAATATTATTTCAGTAGACAATCCTGAAAGTTCATGTTAAAGTTAGTGATATTCGGTGCAATATCAATGATGATGTTAGTTTATTATTTTACATTATATATTCACTTTCGTATAGGTTTCTATTTATGTCATGATCAAGATGGGGTATTCTGTAAATAAGTACTCAGCTGTATTATGGCTGAATGCTTTATACTGTACTTTTCGTTGGTGCAAACTCTACATTTCTTGCTCTTAAATAAATAAATAAATAAATAAATAAAAGTGAAGAATCTCATAATCAAAAATCTAAGTATCTGTAATGTATGATATGTAATGTGAAGTTCAAGCCTGGCTCAATACACATTTCCAAATCCTGTGACTTCACTATATTCTTGTGTCCTTAATGTTCTTTGTATTGATGTCTATAGAGGCTATTTTCAGATGATATAAATCACTGGTGAAGCATAATTTTGATATGCAAGTGCTCCATCAAAATAAGGCAGTGTAGCATTACGTGACTTTTGACTCAGATTTTTGGTCAGAAAAGCCAGCAGTTACATCAGACTTTATTTGGCACTGATAATCAAAAGAAGCAAAGCTAAGGTACCTTAGGTTGTACTCTTTCTACCTGAATATTTGAGTATATTATACTGTCCTAGTGGGCCATTTCTTGTGATCTTCTGCCCAGGATGAATGCTGAACTGAAGAAAAGAATTCCTTTGTAAGGTAGAGGCCATCGTGGCTTATGGCAGCTCTTTCAAAACTGCTTATATGGTAAACACGGTGTTTTTGCTCTTTATCAGAGGGAACAACTTGAGATACTTTGTTTTGCCAGTAGAAAGGAGCTGCTGAGGAAAGCTCTGTATAGGTGTCCAAGACACGTAAAAGGCTTCTCCATTAATGGAATTACAGGTGGGAATAGCCTTGATGTGTGAAAACTCTTGTAACTCAACTTCATTTTGAAAGTATGACATATAAAACTAGTTCTATGTGTCAAAGAAAGGTTTTTCTAATTTTCTGCCTTCCAACATTCAAATTATGTGCTTTCCTTCTTAAAATTCTCTTTGGAAAGACTTTGTTGTTTTTTTTTTCTTTTTTTTTCTTCCAAATATTATAAAAGGCAGCTAGACTATGCTGTTGCTCTAGTGATCCTTTATAGTGAAGTGTTACGCTCCCCTGGCCAATAAGTCTCTGCAGTGAACATCCAAAGCTGACTGTTTCTAAACCAGAGTGCCAGAATCAATGCTGAGAAGCACTGGCATGGAGCAGTGCTGGCTGAGAAATGTCTCACCCACCTTTGTACTTTCTCTCCCTTAAACCTTTCTAGCATGCATAAAATTTGAATATTTCTCTAGTTTGTGCACGCATCCTGCAGTAAAGAAAGCTGGGCCCTAGGCTCACCAGTAATCTTTTTATCACTCATGTGATAGTTGCAACATGTTACCATTTGCTGCTCTTGCACCTGCTGTGACCTCTGCTGCAACTGCTGTCATTAATCATCTACCTGATGAAGATGAAGATAAATAAGTTTCAGTTTGAAAAACTTAACTTTTCAGGATGATGCTAGCTGCTTTAATGTACATATAACCAGTAGAAAATGTTACCCCAGGCCTACCACAGGTAGAGGAGACAAATGATAGAGCTGTGGTGCCACATCATTCTCTGCATGTTAGCAGTAAAGCAGCTGGGGCCATCTTCATTAGATATCCTTGTGTTGCTTGAAGGTTTCTGGCCAGAGAAACAATATTCACTGGTGGGACTGAAACTAGGTCCTAAGATACCTAAGATAACCTAAGTGCACCTAAGATAACAGTTTTAGAAGATAAAAAAGAAAGCACAAGTGGAGGTCTCCCTAAAGGGTGCCTTCCTCATGTTATAGAACACAAACCTCCTTCCTTGCAGCCAATGTATCAGTAAAGAATATGATGCCGTCAGAAACTGCTCTATATTTGATTTCATTTAAAAAGCCCAAACAACAGAACTGTCTTAATTCTTCCTTCTAGTTCACAGATGGGATCCACTTCCAGTTCCCATGCTGATTTTACCACAAACTAGGAGACTGTTGAAGCAACTTCTTGTCATAATAATGATTTAAAAAAAAAAAAAAAAATCATAAAACATACATTTTAAAACATTTTGAACAACTTAAAAGTGCATATTTTTGAACAACTGCATGGCCATTGCAGAGTTAACGAATTGTTGTCAACTCCGTAAATACTGTATGTTCATGTAGAGTCCCTTTACCTGTGGGAAAATTTGCCCAGGCAAAAGCGACCCCTTAAGGGGGATTACGGTGACCTCTGCTTGTACTCAAACGAAGCAATACATCTTGTGCATGCCCCTAGACATGGCTTACTGATCTGTTCTCACATTAACATGCACGTTTTGTTCAGAACTCCATTTCATTTTATTATATATTTATTATGTATTAAAGAATTGTATCGTTTAGTTTTGTTTTTATATTGTCATAAATATAACTGTGATCAATATAGCTTGATCTAGAAAAGCTGGGCCACCATTTAATCTTTTATTGGCCAAAAAACTGATCTTCTGTGGCAGCTGTATTCTGTTAATATTGGCTTTATGCTACCACTGATTTAAGAAGCCTAAAAATTTCTTTCACTCTTTTTCTTTTTTCTCAGTTGTAAGTTCTGTAGGATGCAGTAGGGTTCAAGCTGACTATAAAATATAAACCTTAAAACTTATCTTAAGGAGCTGCCTTTTAAAGTATTGGGGAAACCTTATAAAATAAACCTTATAATATTGTTAGTAATTTGAAAAATACTATACTGTATAGACTGTTGCCACACAGAAATAGAAAACAACAGCAACAACAAAAACATGAAAAAATGTTCTGTGCTGTTTTATGACAGTGCAGCTCTACTGAAGAGAACTTCTGAGCAATGGATGAAGTGCTCATTAACTCCGCAGCTTAAGTTAGCTAGCTTCCCACGTGCTACACCTTCGAAAGCTGGGAAAATCTACCGTAACAGGAATTACAGGACACAGCATTTTATCTTCCTCCTAAGAAATAGTTGGCATTTCTAGGAGATCGGTCTCTAAATACAGACCAAATTTTATTACATTATGTGAGGTTAAGGGATGGGAAAATACGGCTAACTAAATTTTTAATGATAATTCTGTTGTGTTTTCAAATAGTCATTCATTGTTTCAGACAAACATATCCTTTCATCTTCCAGCCTCTGCTTTCTACATGCCTCTTGGGTTTAATTCCAGATCTTCTCTAAAGTTGACTGACTGGCTAACCCATCTAATTCATTTTTCTTCTACTTGAAATGTTCTTTCTCCTTTCATTCTCATCTCGATAACAGTCTTTACTGTTAGTACTTTTTTTTGTTGATGTTGATTTTAAGCAGGCAGCAGCACTTGGTTAAAGGACTGATTCAAATAATAGTTTTCAGAGTTGAGAAAAGAGCATTTTTAAAACTTAATTCAAAATGCTGGCAATTCACCTAATGATCATTCCCATGACACGGCTCCCTCAAAAGTCCTGCTCTTTCTTCATTGAATCTTTTTCTGTACTATATGTTGTAAATCAAAATAAATGCTTTTAGCAGCTGAAAACTCTTTCACAGATCCTTTTTGTTTTGTTTTGTTGGAAGTTTTGGTTTCTCCCTCTCATTCGGACCTGCAAAATTTTGAATGAGTAGAACAGTCGCAGAACCCCAACCCTGCCCCAGGCAGCTCTGTTGTTGGTGTTGGGGTATTCTGGGATCTGGCTGCCCACTGGCCTCTGTCATCTGACTGGCCACATGAGAGAACATGGGAAATGTGCAGCAACTGGGGAAACTCGTGGTCATGAATCACTTTCTAATTATTCTCTGGATCAGAATAGACTTGCTGCTTTCTTGTCTTCTGGAATTATTTGCACCTGAACTAGTATTGCATGCACTGCTCTGATAAGGCAACATTTTAAGCTCTTTCTGGACAGCCACACACAGATATACAAAGTGCTAAAGCCAGCTCTGTTTCTGCAAGCCTGACATGCTTCTTCAGCCTGATTTTCTTTAAATCTTGTTGTAGTTCAAGTGAGGGAATTAAAAAAACAACAACTTCAAATACTGTTTTTTCTTCAGTTTTCCCATTTTCACCAGATCAGTCACTACATTTGACTTCCTTATTGTGTCAGTTACTATTTTTACTAGACAGTACCCGGATATCTGCTGGGATAGTGGCACAGCGAGAGACAGACAATCCAGGAGATTCCTGGAGTCTGTTGAGGATAAATTCCTGATCCAGGTAATAGATGGACTAACCCAAGGTGAAGCCTTACTGGACCTGGTGCTCACCAATGCAGAGGAGTGAATTAAGAGGTTAAGATTGGAGGCAGCCTGGCTGTAGTGACCATGCCTTGGTGGAGTTTGTGATCTTGAAGAATGCAGGCCTGGAAAAAAGCAGAGCTAGGACCCCGTGCTTCTGGAGAACAAACTGCCGTCTGCTCAAGGAACTGTTGAGTGGGATCCCCTAGGAAATTGTCCTGAAGGGCAGGGGCACAGAACAGAGCTGGCAGCTCTTTAAGGACACCCTTCTGAGAGTGCAACAGCTCTCCATCCCCCACCAGAGGAGGTCAAACAGGTGAGGCAGGTGACCATTACGGCTGTGCAAGGACCTGCAGCTTAAACAGAGGGAAAAGAGGGAAATGAACAGGAAGTGGAAGCAGGATTGTGTAGCCTGGTCTAGTGGTTGGCGACCCTGCATACAGCGGGGGGGTTGAAGCTCGATGATGCTCATGGTCTGTTTCAGCCTAGGCCATTCTATGATTCTATGAATTCAATACTCTAATCTCATAGAAGGAGAAGATTACATACTGTATTCCAAGTTTAAAACCATTATTAAACATTCTTAGTGTTCTGGGATGCAGGATGTTTAGGGCCATTCCATAAAACAGGGAAGGGATAACTGCTAAACTATTGGGCCTTAAGCTACAAAGTGTTTCAGGAATGATCTATAGCGTATTTCGCTGCATAAGTAATTATTTGGAGTAAATAAAAGTGAACTTAAACAAGGAATTTTAAAATGAAACCTTTTTGAAGGTTCATTACAATCGCTGGTAGTAAAACCAACATATTTCTGAATATTTATTAGTTTCTTCCTCTGGAGCCCAGTGTGAAATAGACAATTTCCTTTGTACCTGATGTTTGTGAAAATGATAGCACTTCCTGGCTTCACTGTATTTTTTTACTACAGTGTTTTCTCCTTGGCATTATCTGAGAGAACTGTAACCAGGAGATGAATATAAAGCAAAACAAGAAATGCAAAGTAAAGTTCATTTTTAAAGTTTTTTGACATTTGAAAATCACATAGCTATATTAACTTGGCTAATGATCTCAGCAGATCCCCCGAAAAAATTCATCCAATTTATATAGTGTTTTGCATACAGAAATTCTGTCAAATTGTGTTAAGCATCTGTTGATGCAGATGCTTTTGGAGATATGTTTCAAACACTCAGATTGAATGTAGTAGCAGTATGAGCATGCTAAAAATTATGAATGTGTTAAATCTTTTCGAATAAGAGCTTGAGATTGATGTTTTATTTGTTTTCTAAGACTAATATATATAGAGAACTCAGAGACTGTTCAGTGACAGGTTTTAATATGATAAACTGTCGTGATTCTTTTCATTGCTATGTCACTCTTGGGCTGTTGACTTTTCCTTTTTGCCAAAATGAAAATAGAACATAAAAAGTGCTCCAGCATTGAAACATCTGTTTCCATGGCCATCTGCAGGTAACATTCAGTACTAGGTATTTTCTAAGCAACAGAGAACCCATGGCTCTACTATTTAAATTCTCTCATCAAGGTTTCAAGGTTTATGTTCAGGCAGATGGGAGAGACAAGACTTAATTCTTCTTTTTTCAAGCTCATGAATCTTGTTGACCATGCAAGTGGAACTTTAAACTATTAATAAACTAATGTGGTGTTGGAGCATTTTAACATTTGTAGTTTGTAACACAACCTGCCTGTAAAATCACAATCCATTTCTGTACGAAATTACAAGCATGAAATGAAAAACAGGATTTATACAGGCTTTGTTTTGACACATGGAAATGTGCAGCTGATTAAATAAAAAATTATAAAAATCAAATGGTAGGATTACATGGGATAAGAAATAAAACTGAACCATAGACCATAGAATTGGAACCAGATAGCATGTTGACATAGACTGAAAAGGTAAGCTGTAGATTTCAGCTGCTTTCATCACTGCTATGTAGTAGATATGCAGTAGAACTTTTTTAACCTCAGAAAGTCTATTTCAATTGAGATGGAACCTTTAATTTTTTGACAGCATCATCCCAGAATGTTATTGATAAAAACAGATTCAGATTCAGAAAAAGATTAATGAAAGTTGTTGGGAAAGGGAATGAATCATATCTGGATAGAAAGCAAGAAAAAAACATACACCAAACATCCAACAAAGATATTTCATTTACAAAATAGCAGGCTCATACGTGCACAGATCAGTAAGTATTCCGGTGCATAATTCAGATGTTTTAGCAAATCAGAAACTGTTCCAGGTAGCCTGTTTTTTATTATAGGAGTGCGTGTGCAGAAGTTTTTTTTTTTTTTTTTTTTTTTTTTCTGGTAACAGGAGTCATGACTTAGCCAGTAGAAAGAACAGAGAATGTTCTAAGAAGAATTTTGAACTCAATTTAATTTTATGCCATCATTCATTCTCTAGTGCCATGCAATATTTTTTACCTTTTACCATCTCTATATTGAACTGCCTACAGAATTACAGGCGGGGCTTTTTTTCTTAAACCTTTATTTATCTTAAAAATTCTTCTCCAGGAGAGGGAAGAATGATTATCTCCATTTGATCAATGGGAGAGGAGGCACAAGACAAGGTAAAAAATCATTCAAGACATCCACTGATTTAGAGCTTTAATCTAAAATGATTAAATATTCTTTTTTTTTTTTTTTTTTTTTTCCAAAGTAATTTAACATTTTGAATAACATTTAATATCTTAAGGCCTCCTCGGTGGTAGTCATGGATGTTCATCAATCTCTGCCAATAAATTCTATATTTTGATAATTTAAAGAAATGTAACATCTAAATGTTGACCTGTTACATAAAATATTAGTGGGGAAAAAAAGGTTGCATACTGTTGTGCAGAAATTTTGAAAGAAAAGACAGCACTGATACAAAGTGCAGTTGCCAGTAGCTGTAGGGCATTTTATGTTTTGTATTTCATTCAGCATCTTCTGACAGTTGATAAATATCTATGTGCAATCCTTGCTTTCTTTCTTTAAGGTGGCCCATTCTATCTGTAGGTGCACAAAAAAGCAGAGAATTAAGAAACTGATTTCAAAGAAAACTGGCACATCAGGGTTGGAGAAACAATTTAATTTCTGTTGTCTAAAATTTTGTCATCCCTGATTTTGTGATTTTTTTTTTGCCTTATTGTTCTTAAGATAGTCACTTCTGTACTATAGGCAATTGCACATTTGAAAACTCAGCCCAGTCCTTGGGTTATAGAATCATAGAATGGCTTGGATTGGAAGGAACATTAAACCTGGTTCCAACCCCATTGCCATGGGCGGGGTTGCCCCCCCACTAGATCCGGCTGTTCAGATCCCTATCCAACCTGGCCATGAGTGCCTCCTGGAATGGGACATCCACAACTTCTCTGGGCAGCCCGTGTCATAACTAGAGTATAGCTGCTTTTGTTGCTACTCTATTAATACTTCAAGGTTTTACTAAGTGAAGTAAGTGCATAACATGATGTTTAACAAAATTATAAGCAACTAAAAATGAATCAAAATATTGGAAAATAGTGGAATTGAGCGTAGGTGAGCAAACACTTCCATCATAAGTTGAACAGTGATCCAGAAAATATATCATAAAGAAGTCTAAAAATGTGATACATCCATTTCCATGCAAGAAAATAAAAAATGCTAGGACAATGTTTTTAATATCAAGACATGTGACATTGTTTTAAAATTATAAGCAAATTCGTGATGCAACTCTTATGGCTCTGGGAATTTTGAAATAAATCTGTACTGTATAAAGCCTTACAAAGAGTATGTAGAGAAGTTAAGCACTGTTTCATGTTTTACCTTTCATACATTTCTAAGTCTGCTAAGTATACTGTTACTGTAAGTGATTTTATGGTGTGATTCTATTTCTGCTTCTGCTGGACATTTTAATATATGCATACCTCTGATGTATGCATGTATCTTTTTTTTGGGGAGGTGTATGCCTGGAAAAGTGTCGGAAATGGCTGGCTGTGTTATAACCACACTCGTAGTAAATTAGAGAACATATTTGAAAGATGTATCTTGATGTTAAACTATTCCTCGCTAGGAAACTCTGAATAATTAGTTATTTTAAACACCCTTGGCTTCTGACCTGACAGGAATTTGTTTATTGTGGACAAAGCTCTGTTGTTACCGCACACTCATGGAGGTTGGACTAGAAGGTATTAATGAAACAATGGGCAGAACTTTCTTCTAAGTTCCATCAATGTGGACATTGCTAGTTTGAACTTTTAGGCTAGTTTTATAGTTTTTATACATTTTAAAAATAATGTCAGTATCTGTCATAAAATCCTTTGGTTTCATATGCTGTATGCCCACATCTGCAATTATCTTTAGTATGTAATTTAGTAATTTAGTAATTATCTTCATACTAATTATCATTAGTATGAAGCTTTGTTAATGGAGAGTATCTCATGTTATCATTCACTGAATATCACTCACTGAGAGCAAATTCCTAGAGAAGAACCTGAAGAATTGAAGTTTTGTTGACAGTTATTCACCTGAAGGTTTGGTTTTGCTCGTAGTGTGAGGCTTGATTGTCAGGAGAATTTCTCTGAAAGGAAACATTGCCTTATTCAGGACATTTGCTTTGCTGAGGAAATATCAACCCTGGATTACATTCATAGCTTACCTAAGAATCTTTTCTGCCATCACTGTCAAAATATGTGAAATCTGTGTAGATTCACAGTGTGAAAAGACAGGGAAAGTCTACTGTAGACATGGTGATTGACTTCAGTTGTTACTGACAAGAGGCGTTAGTATAGTGATCCACTAGGTAATCTTAGTTGTGCCAATATTAAAATATGTTGAGGTTATGTTGGACTCTGGTAGTCATCCTATTTAGGAATTAGTACCAGTATACAGCTATTTTTTTGTTAAATAACAGAAAATTGTTGATGAGTATGCTGGTTAGTTACTGTGATAAACTTTTTTTTAACATTTAACAGAGCAGAGGACCTAATTTTTGAACACATTCAAAAATTCAAAAGACACACTACAAGATGTGTCTTTGTTTTTCGACTGTTCAGTTCCCATGCAATTGAATTCAGACACTTATAAAAACTGGCAAAGCTCCACACATATTACATAGACTCTGTATTGCCTTGAAGCAATGATAGATTTTTAGCTGATTAAGTAACAGCAAAATTACTTTTTGATAACATAAGTTTCTATAAACAAAAGCTGTGTAAAATAATCATCCTAGAGTTATAACCTATGAACTGTGAAAATTACTGGTGTGCTGGCTAGTAGCTGCCAGAATCCGGACTTGCACAAATTAGGAATGTTTGCTTTTCCTCAGGCTTGTGTTCCGTTTTATTGTCAAAGTATAAGTAAGATACAGTCTCTAGAGTCCGTTTAAAAATTTTATTTACCTTCTTGATTACAGTGAAGTGTGTTTTTCAGACATAATAGAGATGCAAATTTGTTTCATTGGTGACCATTTCAGCAAGCTAATTTAAATTTAAAATGTGTTGTGAATGATTACAGATAGTCAAAAAACAAAAATATCTAGCAGAAATTTCGGTGGAAATTTTCTGGAAATTTTCAATTTAGCATATTCCTTAAATATGTTTTCTAATGTAAGTGTTGTAACATTTAAAAAAAAATGTTTTCTCAATGTAAAATCTCTAAAAGCAGATGTACATGGAAGATCTGTCTTAACAACTTTCATTCTCAGTGGCCTGATTGTCAGGTATGTTTTAGGACAAGTGCATCCTGCAAAGTCCTAGAAGAAGATTAAGAATCAGTGGGGAATAATTAAGTAGGTGTTCTGCAATCTTTGCAGGTAATGAATTTGTCACTTCAGAGCAAAGGTGCGTCTATTGGAGGATGCTGAGCTGTCACTTAGGGGCATATGTAATCATAAAAATAGCATTTTGATGTTAAAATTATAAACATAAAAACAGCTTTGTCCTTTGCTAACTTGGAAATGCATACTTTGACTTTCATAATTACTGAAGAAAAAAGGTATTAAAAGAAAAGGTTTTAGTTTTCATGGTTGAATTGCAAAGTATATAAACTGTATTAATTAATCAAATTCATTCCACAAACCATATATCATATAGCCAATTATATAAACAAAACATTTTAAAGATATCTAAAAAACATCTGTAATGTACAGCTGCAGTTAAGATATGCAGGAGCATCTTGGGCTGTCTTGTCATGAGCCTATTCAGAAAGTTAAGGAAAACAAAATGTCTCCTCCAGTATTTATAAGACCAGATCTGGAGGCCTAAATTCACGTTTAGGTTCCATAGTACAAGACAGTCAGTGACATAATATCAAAGAGAAGGCTACCATGATGAGAAGGCTACCATGATGAGAAGGCTGGAGCAGAGTAGCAAAGGCAGAAAAAGAAAGATGTGTTCAGCCTTGAGAAGGAAAGGCTGAGGGGAGACCTGATTGCTTTCTATCGGTACTTTATGGAAGGCTGCAGAAGAAACATTGCTGGACTCCTCTAGAAGGTTTAGGGTGACAGGACAAGAAGATTGACAGGAGGGTGGTCTGTATGGCTTAAGAGGTTGCTCTTGAAGGTTGCTGAATTTCAACCATGGAAATACTCAAAATTTAACAGGGTGTCTGAAACAACCTTATCTGACCTGTTCTGCTTAAATTGAGAGACTGGATTAGATGACCATCACAAGTAATTCTCAACACGGAAATCTTAAGATAAGTGAATCCATGGAAAATATCAAATTCCAGCCTAAATAAAATATACTGGCATATGCTAAGTGGGTGAGAGAGAGAACAGTTCATAATTGAGAGGCAAAGTTTTTTGAACTGTGTAAAAGGTATTTGGGTCACAGGAGGGTATATAAAGCCATCAAAGTAAATGCAAATGTAATAGTAATGTTCACCATATTTCTTGATTAATTACCAAAGAAGCCAAAGAAATAATATATCATCAATTTTTGGTGCATCCTAAGCATTTTCTATGTAATTATGCTTATTATTGCAGTACATTTACATTGCAATTGATGCCCTCAGGTTAAGATGCTTTACAGTTGCTGTGCTGGCATAATGTTTTATCTTATTTGTCAGCCACAGCATGTGATATGTCATGACATGTCATAAAGTGGTATAACATAAAAGGCAGCCACTCTGTCATAGGGAGTGCAAAACAATTGTTTGTTTCTAATCCAAGCCTCAAAACCAAATATGACATATCAGTTGTCAGCCATGATTTGTGTATTTATGCAAAAAAAAAAAAAAAAAAAAGGGAAGACAGGGAGAAGGGGAAGCATAAGTGCTATTTTTACTTTGATATGGTTGATATAGTTTTACTTTGATGGTTGGTTTTGTTAAAAAAATATAATGTATTACATTTCCTACATCAAATATGTTAAAAGTACATTTCTAAAATTATCTCCATAACATTATTTTTGAATATTGTATTTATTTCTTAGATTATAGTTACTGTTACAGTGAAAAATATTCCTGTGCATTACATCCTAAAACTAGCAGATTATGTCAGACTAACATGAATCAAAGTAGAGCCTGAGAAAAACAATGGTAACGGAAGTAGCTTCTTTGAAAACAAATAGCTTTTGAAGATGCCATTTCAATGTGTTTCCTCTTGAATGCCCACGACTGCAGTGTCCAGGCATGTTGCATATGTCAGTATTTTTGCCCTCATACACATACTTTCAAAAAGAATTGTGATACATGCAGTGTGTTAGCTTGCTTCCTAATTGATTATCCTCAAGCTACTGTACTTTTAAAGTTTGTAGTTATAACAGTTGTTATATTGAAATTTTTCTGGAAAATTTGAGTACTTATATTCTTACATATATATTATATACCACTTCTAATGATTTCTTGAATGTGAATATACAATATTTGAAAGAATTTATTGCCATAAAATTTTTACTGGTATAGTGAGTACTGTGCTGATAGACTACTAAAGCTTTCATAGAAAATAAACTTACGCTGCAAAGATGATACTTTATTACATTATTACAAGTTCACCAAAGTCAATAATTACTACTACATAATATTTTTCATGCAGTAGCATAGAGAGCACCACAGAACAAAAATAACTAGCTCTGTTACATTTCATCTGATTGAAGTTTTGTGAAGAATAGTCTGATTTTCCTCTGAAAGGAAGCTTTTCCTAAAAGCTTGAGATGTGGAAACATGCAAATATTTTTCTGTGAATACTGTCATTAAGAATTGGCAATATTATGAATTGTTGCTACTGCCTTAAATACACATTGTATAAAAATAATTAATGTTTTTCCTGTCTACCTTCACATGTTTACATTTCTGTACTTGAATATAAGTGAAGCTGTAGCCAGCAGGAGAGCCAAATACTTGTATGTACAGCCAATCTAACTAGAATGACTAGGAGTATCAGAGAGAGGAATAAGCTGTCATGGAAAATGCTTCCTTTTAGATGATGATTCACTGGTATAATCCAGTCTTTGCAGGTCATTTGCTTCACAGTGATTTTATGTACTTTTAAGTGAAACTTCAATTAGATCCTTTCTGATACCATGATATACTATTTGTTGATTTTCTCTGATATATTTCTGGTACATATTGTACCCCTATTTAACATCTACTATTTAGCATGTGTCAGGTTCCAATAAGCTGGGTATAACCAGCTGCTCTTTTTGTATTTTTGAAATAGAAGCTTTGTATGGAAAAAAAGACGTGGAGAATCTACCTAGTGTGCAAATACATTTACTATGAAAAGGTGAATTCACATTGCTGTAATTACAATGGAAAAATTGCACCTAAAGAAAGGGCAAGGAGAAGAGTTTTCAACAGCCAACATTATTTTTCTCTTAGAAATGGCTGTAAAACTATCTGTCTTCGATCACTTTGTTTTCTGGCTTTTGATTGATTCATAATAATAAAAGTAAAAGACAAAGGAGGATAATTTTGTCTAAAATTTTACTCACTGAAAGTTTTCTTATCAACTAAACTGACTTTTAATTTAATGAATCCTGTAATCCTATGCTCCCTTTCCATGCAGAGCTACAGGAGTTCTGGCTCACACCTCATCACATTGAGGTCATTGCTAAGACCCATTCATTAAGTAAATGCTTGTGCATCAATCTCATGACTCAATATAATTTGTAATTTCCTTAAAGATTATTTTAGATTTCAGTTTATATGCTGTCAACCTCAATGGAATAGTGATCTATGTTTGAGACGGCGTGCTATCCTGATAGTTCACTGAGAGGAGGTCTGATTAGTGTTTGTAAATATCTAAAATGTTGGAGGCAAGTGGATGAGGCTAAATGCTTTTCAGACCGGCCTGGAGTGCTTGTGGAGTCTCCTATGGAGATAGTCAAGACCCATCTGGATGCATACCTATGTGAGCTGCTGTAGGGAGCCTGCTTTAGTAAAAGAGTAGGACTCTTTTAGTGATCTCTAAAGGTCCCTTCCAATCCCTACAATTCTCTGAAGTGAAACCCTCATCATTCCAAAGTCTTTTTTTTCCCCCCCCCCAGTAAACCTCTGATATAAAATGAACAATTTTTACTTTAAGCCTACAGATTTTTTAAGAATTTAACAGAGAAAATAATGAGAACAAATATAAGTTAAAGGCCTTATATGAAATTCATTTGATGACCTCTTTCTTTCTAAGCACAGCAGAATCTTCAGTGGAAAATCAGAAGTAACAGAAACCTCTTAAATACAAAGTCTGATTTTTCTGTCTTTCAAGGATGCTTATAAACATCACACATTATTTCAAAGGTGCTGTCAGAGCAAGTAAGAAACAAGAGTTTGAAGTAACTGTAATTTGAAATATCTGTTTTTGTCAGTCAAATTCTGCCAATGGACTTTGTGTCAGCATTCAAAAACTGCTGTTACCAACTCTGTTGTTCTTTTTCCTCATATGCTGAGGGAAGGTACTTAATTTGCATATTTTATAAAGTGAAGCAAATCAAATAACAGGAAAAAAAATATGAAGGAGTCCATATTTTTAAGTCATTGCCAATACCCTGAAGACTGTTAAAAACAACTTTTAAGATATTTCAGTCGTGACATAACATAGCCATTATCAGCCTGAGAAACGCAGAATGAGAGAATAAGTATGTTTACTGATTTAAGATCCAATTAAAAAGCTTTGTGACAAAAGATATGAGGGAGAGCGTTTCTCATAACACAAATTTCTAAACTGAATCTTGTATGTTGATCCAAACTTGGACTAAGAATAAAGCTGAGAATTTTCTCCAAATATAACATTCAAGTTAACAAAAAATCACTGTGGCAGACATTTAAAATACATATATTTTTTAATGAAGGTACATAAATTGCTCCGCAAGTAATTTCTCCTATTTGTTTTCATGGAAACTACAATGGATACAAAGGCTACAGTAACATTATTTGGTAGAGCAACTTCTGAGCTACTAAATGCTGTTTTTCAGCATAATCACAACTGTAATCACCATCTTTGCTTCATATGCACTTCAATGTCAGATACCATTTTGTCAGACTGCCCCTCTGCTGCTTTCTGTCTCACAGCAACAAAATCTAACAGAATATTGGCAGGATGGTTCAACCCTGTAGCAATTGGGCAGATCAGTATGATGGGAGGATCATACTCAGGGTTGATGGATCTTGGAAAATGATCCCTAGGAGGCCTCAAGAGGCCAGAGATCAAGGAGTGTTTGGACAACTCTCTCTTACATAGTGTCTGAATTTTGTGTCCTGTGATCTTGATGATCCTGTGGATCCCTTCCAACTTGAGATAATCTACAGTTATGTGAGAAGTTCTAGAATTTTGCAATCCTATAGAAGTTCAATTGCTGTAGTTGTGATGCACAGACCTTTTTTATAATCACTTTTCTTTGTAGGCATACAGAGACTAAAATTGTTATTAGTGTGATGGTGTTTTCAAGGTTGATCTTCTTTGCTAAAAAGGTGATACATTTATGTGAAAAAGAACTAATTCTAAGATTCTGCATGTGGCACAAAGGATGGGATATGCAATTTTTTTTTTCTCTTTTCTATCAGACAGACAGAAAAAAAAGAAAGGAACAAAAAATAACAAAATTTGGAAAAAGTGCAGACTTACAACTGACAAATAAGCATAAAGAGAGTATAGTGACTGACAAATAAGCACAAATAAAACAATGCACACTAAGAATCCATGGTGAGGAGTTAGTTACAACAGATTTAATTAGCAACACAGTACTGGGAGAAGAACCAATTACACAAGCACATAGAATCAATGTGAGAGGCTCAGTGTTCACCTATGCCTTTTGAAAAGGTTCTTGCTTAGACACAGAAAGTAAGTTTTGATTTCTTGTTTATAGCCAAAATGATTCTTGGAAGGTTTGGAGTTTTATTTTGGATTGCCACTCAAGCTTTGCAGGGGCTTTATTTTCATAACAATTTTCTCTGGAAAATAAATAAAAAATCTTAAGAGAATGTCTCAGTTCCCCCTCTTTCCCCTAGTTATTTGTCCATATTATGGCTCTTTGGTATTTGAAAAATACTGTTTAGTTTGTTATCTGAATTGTAGAAATTTTAGGAAAAAAATTATATGGAATTAACATTGATATAAAACAGGAATTTTGTTTCAGTGAACTGCAAAGTAATCTATAAATAAATATTGAAAAAAAAAAATCCGCAGTTGTTTTGAGTTGAAAAGCTGAAAGTCTTCCTTCTAGATATCTGAAACAATATCTGATATTGTTAAAATATACTCATCACAGTCTTATTCAGCAAAAAATATTTGTTGATTTTTACCTGAATTCCCTCTGATTAATTCTGATAGCTAATTGTTGTATTAATTTATGTGCATATTGATGCACATTAAATTCTCAATCATTTTTAAAATATAACCAAATTCAAATCTGAAACTGTTGTATGGCTTGTGAAAGGCAATGATCACTGCTGAAGTACTGCAGGATCCCCTGCATCAAAAACCTATGCTTTATATTTCCAATCTTATGATTATTTCAGTGCTCCATCTTTCTTTATTTCAAGTACTTTTTATAAAATTCTGCCCAAATTATTTTCCACTGGTTGTGCAGTTCCACCTGGGTGGCAAAGCACAGGAAATTGTTTACTACAGCCCTTCTTGGTGAGGAAGGCATCTGAATTCTTTGTAAAGTAGACAAGAAATATTAGCATGATAATAAATAGAACTCCACAAGATACACTGTAACAAAGCACTAGATGATAAATTGATACTTTGAGATTTTTGTTCTTCAATTCTTGGAAACCACTGTCTGTATTTTGAGCTGAAAATGGCTGTTCACCTTATCGTGTTTTATAAAACTTCCTCCTGCTTTTCTAAGTAAATTATTTTTCAGTAGCCTGAAGCTGCCAACCGTACCTGAAGAATTAATAATGAGGTTGGCATAGGTCAGTTCATATCCTGCCAACTCTGTCTCACACTGAGCACACGCACTAAGAATATAATACTTGCAGCTCTGGTGGTTTTTTATTGTATTTCCTGATAGTGATGATGGTAGTAATCTCAAGTGTCTAGCAAAATGAGAGGGCACTGAAGAAAGATTCAACTAAAATACATGCGTAATATACAAAAAAATTTTGCCTTCCAGTGGTAATTTCCAGTGCTTCAGTAAACTGCCCTTGGATGTGGTTTGGTTTGTGGTATCTTCATTGTGGGAGCTTAATTCCTTCATGGGAGAATGTGACAAAGAAAATGAACTGATTTTAGACACCTGAAGGAAGCTTGAAAAACAAAACAAAATAATAAAATCCGGTGTTAATTCTGATATGTTATTTGTCCAGCATCAGTTTATCAGTGCATAAACTATCTGTTAGATTGTGTCTAACAGGGCTGAGAGTGGTGTTTTGGTAAGCTTGATTCTGATAGGGCAAAGACTGTGGTTTCTTAGGTATACTTTATCAAGGTTTATAAAGCATTTCTCAAGAATGGATTTAGAATTTTTAGGGAAGCTCAGTTACTAGCACTGAGCATTTTTGACAGTTATTTGTTGTACTTTTCTTTCTTGGTATGCAACATCAACCAGCCCAGGGTTCCATGATGGAAGTCACCAAATAAACATACAGAAAAAGGGATGATTCCTACTGCACAGAGCTCATAGTAGCCTGATGTTTCAACAGTGCTAACCATAAGTATTTAACTGAAATGCTTTATCCATTTCATAACAGGTATTTAACCATCAAGGAATATGTGTGAATACAAGTTTAATTTGCATTGGAAATTAATACATTTTTAAGTGATAATTTTAATGAAATGGAATATTTTGGAAGTGCCATATTTGCTGAAGTAAGATATCATGGTTACTAATTTTAAGAAATACATATTTTATGGACAGTGTTTTTAAGATAATGTAAAACCAACTTTACTAGAAATATCCAATTACTCTTCATTTATTGCACTCATCAGGAAAAACTGAATATTTCTGATCGTATTGAAGATCAAATTAAATATTCCATACATATTTTAGGTGGATTTATTCACCACTTTCATTTGTATTCCATCTAAATTGAAATGATTCCTTATTTTTTGGTCATAAATATTTTGACTAAGTTTGGACATGTCATCCTAACCTTAGTGGTACTGCCAGGATAACTGTAGACAAAACAACCTTCCAGGAGAGATAAACTAAAATGAACCTAGGATACATGAAAACAGTGCTTATATACTGTGGCACATGCTAACAGTAGGTGGTGCTGCACATTTAAATTAAGGACAACCTGCAGCTACCCCCATCCAACCCCTCATTGTTTGCTATGGTATAAATGCAGATGAAGCTTGAACCGTATCTGTACTTTTATAGATCTGTCTGGGTTCGTGCTATTTCTGATTTAAAAGTTCTTGTGAGAGTTGTCATCTTTTCCTGTAATGCTTTGCAATGCCAGCAGTCAGGAGTAGAGCACATTGCTTGCTCCAGCCAGAATGAGTCATTTCCAATACGACATAGCTCTTCTAGAGGAGACACCTCCTGGTTATTTTTGTTATGTTTTAAAGCCTGAGGTAATTAAGGCATATAGAACTACCTTCAGTGGAACACCTCACATCTTCAGGGGGTTTTGCTTTTGCTATTGCTCTGTGGTAACTCACTATGCCTTGAATATATGCATCTGTTTGTTCTTAACATCAGGCTTGCTAAAAAAGGCAGCAAAGCACACAGAAGTTGTATAATTTTCCTGGGAAGGTTTTGGACTTTTCTCCTTAAAACAAATTCAACCCATGCTCTAGATGTGCGCGGTCATCTTAGGGTAAACCTTCCTCAGGCTGCTATAGATGTCTGTATAGATGGGGGTATGAACTCGGTGTGTCAAGATGAAGCAGAATTTTAGTATCTCTGATGGGAGAAACCTGACAAGTAGCTAATTGCAGCAAATGATTGCATTCTTGTGAATATACCCCAGTGAACAGTGAGTCATACAAAGTATAAATAAACAGATCATTTAAACCCCCAAAGGAAGGGCTAACATTCATGTTAAAGCATAGAATGCTATATAGCTTTTGAGATTTCTCCCTCAGTAATAATTTCCATTATGAAGTTTCTTTTCTGTGTAGTTGTATGAGTGTACAAGAGGTTGAAATAGAATATCGTACATAAAAAAAAAAAAAAGAAAGTATACATTCAGTGTATGAAAAACATTATGTGTGAAAATTCTGCTAAGCAAACTCCATGACCTACTGTGTTGAACCACACTGCATAGCTAAGTCAGTGAATTTCCTGGCTGTTTGTTATTATAAACAATGAGCCAGAGACTGATATTTCATTCAAAAAAGTATCTGCTAATTCAAGTTTGCCTATAGTGATTCTGTGTAAGCTGAGCAATACAAAAATATCACTTCTGAGTGCATGTGGAGTGATTCCTTTTCTGCTTGTAGTGATTTGACTTGGCAGACTGCTAAACACCACACCTCCTTTCACTCACTCCCCCCTCCTTCGGAATGGGGAAAAGAATTTTAAAAAGGAAGTAGAACTCATGGTAAGAGAAAAATAATAGCAATGATAATCATATATATGTATTTACAAAACATTTTGCTCAAAAGTAATGCGCAAAGCGATTGTTCATCATCCACTGACCAATGCCCAGCTGGTTCCTGAGCAATGACTTTCTGCATGACCATCTTCCCACCTTTTTCAAGATTTGTCACATGATGTCATGGTATAGAATATCCCTTTGGCCAGTTTAGGTTAGCTGCCTTAGTTCTGTCCCCTCCTAGCTCTTTGTGTTCCCCTAGCACTTCTCACTGGCAGAACAATACAAGAAGCTGAGAAAGTGAAACTTCCTTAGCTCTGTACAGCACTGCTCAGCAACAACTAAATCATTGGTGTGTTATCAGTGTTGTGTTTGTGCTAAAGCCAAAGCACACTATCATACCAGATACCATGAAGAAAATAAACTGTCCCAGCTGAAACTAGGACACTATTTCACAGGGGGAGGGGGAACTTTGTACTTAGAAATTGGTGATACCTAAGACATTTGCCACAGTAACTCTTTGGATACCTGTTTAGTTGTCCACTAAAGCTAAAGAAAAACCAATATATTTATTGGATTCAGTTTACAGTCAAACAAACATACTTAAGGAATTTAGGACTTTAGGAATTTAGGAATTAAGGACTTTACATACTACTTATTTGTCAGTGGGAGCTGAATGGGGAATATATGTATTCAGAAAATTTAGAGAGCTTCACTAGAGAAAGAAAAAATGGCTTTTTTTTTCAGTTTTTTTTAAAAAAAAGCAGTTGCCATGTTGGGCTTAAATTGTGTAATAGATGGATATACTTTTCTTTTTTGTAGTTTGGACAAAATAAATGCATGTTAATAAAATACTGGTCAAACAATATTCTTTTAAGATAAATGAAAAAATCAAGTGATATTTCTTAATATTTCTGTGGCCTTCTAACATATGCTGAATGTAAAAAATATGTTTATATAGCTGTTTTTAGGAAGGATGCTAACAATTTGTTAGGTAGAATTAAAAAATTAGGACGAACTAAAAGACAACTTTTGTGCATAGCTGCAAATACCTGAGTTTTAATTTGGTATTTTTATGTGAATAGATCAAAACCATGATGCTTAGCATCCCGTATCTGCACAGTACGTACTGATAGATCTGTAGGATACAAGAAAACAAAGCGGGTTGGCTGGTGCAGAGTTCAGAATTCTGCGAAAGACTTTTAAGCTTCATATGCACGTTTTGTTTTATCCCTTTTTAGTAATGTCACTTTCATCATGTGCTAGAGGTTTTTCAAGGTTAAATAGTTATTTAACTTTTGAAAAATCATCTTACAGAGAATCAGTGACATATTTCATTAAAATTTCATAAAATGTTTGGAATGGCATTGTGCTTGCAATAAATGTCACTGAAGTTCACTGCAATTCTTCTGGAACAAAGTTGATGCAGTCGTTAACAGGAAAACCCAGCAACAGCTTGTACAGCTTTAGAAGTATGCCTGTCTAGACAGCAGATGAATGAAGAATTTCATTCTGCATTGGCCTTGAGCAAACTCTATACGAAATAGCAAGTGCTCATATAAGCCAAGACTGCAGTGACAAGACAGCACAGCTTAGCATCCTCATTCTAGATTACCTTTTATGCAATTGTGATTTAGTCACAAGCTGCAAATGAGCATACATCTTGTGTGTTGTGTACTCTGCAATAATACGGTATGCCTCATGGAAACCCAATAATAATAATAATATAAAGTGGATGCATGGAAAGAAATATCCTTACACAGGAATAGAAATAGTACTTTTCTATCACTCATTGTGCCATTGCTGGCAGGAAAAATAAATTTCAGGATAGAGCCATAAATCTGAGCTCCAGTACACTCAGCAACATTTGTGGTCAAGCCGCAGGCTGACAAGAACTGTGACAGGGCTCTCCTCTGATGTACTCCTCATACTCGCTCGCCCAGTGTACACCAAAAGGCTCAGCCCTTTGCAGAGAGGTCTTTCTCTTCTTCTAGGGACATTTAGTCATCTGAAGATACTTGAAACATGGTGAGAAAAGGGAGAGGCAAACTGCCACCATCCTGTGCTGCCCAACAGTCACTGAGAGGACTTTATTAGGGCAGGGGAGCTCTTTGTCTAAAATTCCCTCTGCTTTTCCTTCACTGCTATTCTATTAGATAATCAAGCTTGAAATCAAAATATGGCAAGAACTAAAGGCTTAATACTTGCACAATTAATTGAAAATATATAAAAATAAAGCTTAACCCATAGTAAAATAATTCATATAAACCATGTTACTTCACATCTGTTGCAAGCTGAGAGCAGAACATACAATGAATGTGAATGATAGCTGAGCTTATGTTCAGTAATTTGTTATCAATTCCTAGAAAGCTAGGACACAGATCATATGAAGTTACGTAGACTAAAAGCTTAAAAGTTTTTTCTAACTGATTCCTAGTATAATAGAAACAATATAAGATTATAAATACATTGACATTTGTGAGTTTGAGCTGAACTGTATTCAAAACAATTTTAAAGAAAAATTCTGGTTAAGGGTTATCACGAATGAGAGAAGGATATAGAGGATCTTGGGAGCATCAGAATATAGGGATGAGCCTCGGGAATCAGACGAGGATGATGTGAGCTATGTATTCCATAATTCTGGAGTGGACTTGATAGAAGGCTCTAGGGAAAGGAGTGACAGGTAGCAGTTTGAACAGCTGTTGTCACTGTGTGCCAGCATAACCTCAATGGAGAGGGAAAACTGGACTGAACAGATAATATGCAGCCAGCACTCGACCTGGACAGGTTCCCTTAAGTCAGTGTGCACAGACTTTGGTGCCATGCCAAGCACCAGTGCAAATGACCTATGAGGTTAAGCAAATAAGGGTGATTATAAGGAGCTCAGAGCAACAGCTATCTCACTAGCCAGTCTCTGACACTTGGATCTAGAAGATTAAAGATTGAATAGCAGAAACAGGCATCAGCTTTAGGTGCAAGCTTAATACAAAGCATGCATGTATTCAGTACTGCTAAAGCAACCTTACAGCCTGAATACAATGCCAGGAAAAAGTCTTTTAAAACTATAAAATAATGTACACCTACTTGAGTTTGAATTCATTGTCCATTTATATAGCTAATATCAGAAGTTTGAAAATTACACATGTCCTGAAAACTCAAATAGGGGAGAGCATACAGGGATGAACCAGGTGGATCTGCAACTTTCCAGATTTTATCTGAGGGCTAGGTGACTGGTTTCTTCCTGCATCCCAGCAGTGACTTAAGCTGCTGAATGCCAATAGTTCTTCAGTTAAATCTCATCTGAAAAATCCTCTGATCTTCAGCCACATTTGCTATGTCAAACTCTGTATTCTAGCCTTTCTTTCAAACTTCCTTTATCTCATTTGTTGGAAACTGGATGAGTAAGTAATGGCTGGTAAGCCAGTAACTGCTTCCTAGTTTCTTTTTTTTTTTTTTTTTTTCTGTACATTTGTTGAATTCATAGAGAATTTGTTGAGAACAGACACATAGAAAATATTTTAGGGAATCATATTGGCAAATGGGAAAACAAACCGTATGTGAGGTCTCTTTATTAGTAGATGTCACGGAGTTGACCAGATCAATCTATGTCCGTGACAGGGGCGACAGGCCTCTGCCCTCCCCCCCACCCCAGTCCCACAAAAATGGGAAGGAAGGAAGGGAGGAAAAGAGCAGCGGCAACAATCTATGGAGGAAAACTTATTTTACTATAATATCGGAATACAAGATAACACAATATATACAATTTCATTGAAATTGAGATTAATAAATCAGATAAGATAAGAGAGAGAGTTCCCAGGACCGAGTCAAACCTGAAAAGGTTGGAACGGCCAGGAAAGCACCTCCAGCACCCACTGCCAGGCAGCAGGAGAGCGCCCCCCCCACCCGGAAGGGCCAGATCCCGTGACTGCTGTAATGTACAGGGATAGGTACCTGGGACTGGGGCAGTGACACTTTAATGCCCCATACACTACATGATGTTTTGATGTGGAATACTGAAACCCAAAAACAAAAAACAAAAACATAGAACCATGACAGTAGAATCAATAAAAATTCAAGCAAAGACATGATTACAGCCCTCATATGATAGATAAAAATTGATAAATTGTTAAGATATGACAGTAAAAAAAAAGAATAATTTTTTCTTTTATTCTTCTCTCCAGACTAGAAAATTGTAATTATTCTCAGTGTATTTCCTGGATGGAAATTCAGGATACTGGTTTTGGTTAACTTATCATGTCCATTTGAATTCATATCAAACTGTTACTAAGTACTTTTTTATTTACCTTTATGAATATTTCCTCCCTTTTTTTTTTTTTTTTTGTAAGGAAAGCATATTGCTGTTCCAAAATCTCAACATAATGATGCATCTTTAATGTAAAGCACAGAAGGCAGGTAGTTTCTATACCACAGATAAATCTACCTATAATTCTTTTTCTGAAGTCATAAAAGATCCTCAGACACCTTAAAGCCAATTGGCTTTTCTTCTCTATTCAGACCCTTCTTCTCTTGCTGTTTTTAACAAACTTCCTAATTTTTTTTATTTTATTTTTTCAATCTGGCAGGTAAAATGTGAATGGAAGCTCCCAGTCTCAATCCTCCCTGAGCTTTCTCTATTCCCAGCCATCACAGAAAAGCAGAGAGAAGCTGGAAGTCTGCCTGGGAGAGGAAGAGGAGGGACTGAGAGTCAGGGCACTCAGGCTGCAACAACTTGCCAGAAAAAATGCTTGCCAATTTCCCTTTCTCCCTGCAGTGAGAAAATTAGTTGGATAAAAGCCTTTCAGGTAACCAACAGCTAGTTTTTTTCCCCTTTTTTGTGTACCCAGTTTCATATTTTTCTAAAAATCCTTCCTTTCCCTCCCCTCTTCTCACTAATTTTTAAAAATTATCTTTATGCTAATTTGCAAAAATATCTACAAAAAGCATGGATGGAGAAACAGATGGAGGAACAGTGTTGGAGACAAGATGGAAGGCTGAATAGCTTTGTATGGTTAATTGGTTGGTTAATAACTCGTATCACTTTATGATATTACACAGTAGCTTCATCATACTGAGAGAATGGTGGAGATGGTCAGATGAGATGCAGCACTGAGTTTCAGTGGCCTTGTGGAAAAGAAAAATTGCTGAAAAGTAAAAAAAGTGCTTAGAAGGACAGCCATATAATGTAACATTTAGATTCCTTGTTCCAATGTGACTAGTTTTTTTCAATTGCATAAAAAGGTTCAGTTGGATTTTTATTTGCAGGGAATTAATATAGTCTTGTGAATGCAAATAGTGTCTTTGAAAAGTAACAGTGTGCAAGAAGAAAAACAGAAGGTATTCAGCAGCTGAATGCCTAAATGGTGTGGAGAAAGGCACTCCATTTTATTATCTGCAATTAGTTTGTTAAATGTATAGACTGCAGTAGTACTCTACTGTGGTTTCTGTCAAAGCAAGGCCTTCTAGATATTTTGAGTAAATGTTTATAGTTCTCCATAAACTCGGAATGTGTAGTGTGGTTGTAGATACCAAGTTGTTTGCAGCAAGACAGCACTTTTAGTTCATACTCTATGAAGAAGGAGAGTAATGACTGAATTACTTCAGTAGAGGTATACAGAACTGAGTATCTTCCATGGTTTGCTAACTTCCATTACTGATTGTAAAAGGTGAATCTGAACAATGACATTGCATCTTTTTTTTTATTATTCTATTTCAAAAGTATTGTTACTCTTTTGATATTTTCTTAAACCCACCACTCCCCCTGCCTCCACTGGAATCATGATTCTGGGAAACTTTCAGGTTTTCAAATTGTTTATTTTCTGGGAAAATATTGCTAGTTTATACTGCTAGTTTTTAAACTACTTTTGTGCCCCAAAGTGTCAGATGGTCAATTGAAATAATAACCAAAATGTATCCTGAGGTTTTTTTTTTCACTCCGAAAAAGAAATGTGCAAAATCCCAAAGCCACAATTTTTTCCATGACTTTTATGACAAACTTGATTTTTAGGAGGAAAGCTTGCATGCTTGCCATTGCCAATACAGTGGTAATAAATAAATTACTAAATTAGCAAGGAATACAATTCAAGAAGTATGTCAAATTACACTGACTGGCTGGAGCTGAGGTAATTTAAGACTGGATTCCCAGTTTCTTTCAGAAGCTCATTAACATCTGTGCTAGTCACAGGCAGGAGGCAACAGACAAAGTTACCTACAAAACTGTGGAAGCCCAGGCTGGCTGTGCTTGCTGAATTGTTGGCTCTTGCTGAAGCCTGGTCTGAACAGTGCTGGTCAGTAATCTGCAGGCATACCAGCTGCTACAGCAAGCTTGCAGGTGATTCACCGCATGCTTTTTATGTTTGCTGTGAAAAATGTTATGTTTCTAACTTGAACTACATAGTAAACAAGGTATAAACCTCATAGGGTAAAGAAACTTGCTGAAGGAATGTCAGGAGCAGTGCAAGCCAGTGGGGCCATGACTTCCACTCCTTCTTCCTCAGCGATGTGCAGGCAAGGTGACAAGGTGGATACTGAGTGGTCAGGGAGGACTGGGGTAAAACCCAGGGCCAGGGGGAAAGGGGAGATTGTTTCTGTTAGCACTGGACTCAACTTATGTTGGCAGGTGCCAAAGAAGGTATCTGCAGAAGGAAGCTGATGAAGTCATGATGTTTCTCTGCCTCACACTTGATGCTTCAGTTTTGGCTGTGTACTGCATTTAGTCATGCACCCAACAGCCATTGGTGTGACTGAGGACCCTGTTGCAGCTTTGGAAATCTGCACAGTGGTGGTGTAATTAAAAATTATGTAAAAATTGTAAGGTAAATTTCTGCATGTTTGCTGTTTTTTAACCTCTGTTATAGGCTAAAACTGATATAGACCTGTGAGATACTGTCACAGAAGAGGATTAGTTTTGGTGTTAGAGTTCTGAAATAGTTATCTATACCTGAGTATATTACATAAAATAATGTGCTCAATAGGCTTATTGTTACTGCAGAAGCTCACCTGAATGTAAAAGTTGTACCAGTGTATGCCAGTCAAAGATCTTGACAAAGATATGTGGAAATATGTAGGAACAAACTTTATTCCTTAGGTCATTTCATGAGTTTTTTGTTTATTACTGTTTTTTGTTTATTTTTATTTTTTCCTTTGACATGGTATTTCTGTTTCTTGCTTGGACAACTGAGATTATTTAAGAACAGCTCGTTAGGAGGGATAATTAAAGAATAACAGTGTTGAAATATGAGCATAATGTTAATCTTTCTCCCAGTTTTATTGGGTAGTAATATTTTGAAATCTCAAAACAGCAGTTATCCACAACTGTACAGTTCATCAGTCAGCCAGTAAGTAAGCATGGGAATAGCTGTGTGGTTGTCTCAGGGATTGCCTTGTGAGTGGTCAATGCTAGCCGAATAGATGGATTGAAATGTGTTCTTAGAGTATCGTAAGTCCATGAGATTCTTCATTTTTGGCATCTGAAAAACAAAAGACAGTTGTTTATTAGCAGATTGGTGAAGCAGTTGCAAACTTGTCATTTCTGAAAAGTTGCAAAGCCCCTCATAAAGATGTGAGTGGAATTAAATAGCCGTGTATTTAGGAAGAAGTTTATTTTACTTCCATACTAAGAGTAATCATGCCTGTGAATCAATATGTCTGTCCTAGGATGTAAGAAGCAGACCAGGATGATTATAGTATGCAGAGAATATCCACTCACACCCTAACCAGTCTGCCTATGTCTCAGAGGCCTGAGCCTCCCAAGGGGATCATATACCAGGAACAAGGGCTTGATTACAATAGTGCTGTGAAAGAGTCCTGGGAATGTGCTTGAATTACAGTAGCAAATTCTTTCAATGAAATGGAAATTTTAAATGAGGCCATTGCCAAGCTATCTGATATATAATTTAATTTATCATTGTTGTATGATTGTTTAGAAAACAAAGATATACCTGTATATTTCTTCCCTGTGTAAACTTACTACTCTTTTGTTTCACTTAGAAATTCACCTGATTTGGGAGCTGTACCAATAAATCTGTAGTATTGGTGGATACCTATTCATAAAATGTGGAGATTTTGCTATAAGTTCTGGGAGAAAGTCAATGTTGCAAAGTGAAGTGTAAAATTATTCCTGTCTCAATGTTATTTTTGAGTCATATATCTCTGCCTTTTATGAACAGCAGGCATATTTGGAAGAATTATGTCTGAGTCATAAATCCCTATTTGCCTGGGACATGACTAATAGGTGTCTTTAAGACAGTGAGATGATATTACTGTCTTAGCTTGCAATTTTTTAAAAACTTCAGAAGCACATAGAACAGATGAAGTTTAAACAGCACAACGACATTAATCTGTGGTCTGTCAGAAAATTGTTACCTCCCTCCTTTTCTGGGCCATTGGTTCCAGCCACCAGATAATGTAATTTGTGCAAGTCCACCAATTTTTTTTTCAGTATTTAGCAAGCAGAGTTGGCATGGTTGCTTTCCAAACCCACAGGTTGTTGTGATCTGTGGGAGAAAAGGAGTGTTCAAGTCACAAGGGAGGAGGGAGGAGATGGGCGTTCAGGCATTCCCTCGCACTGCCTCAGCTGAGACTGCAACTGAGGAAAACAGAAGTCTAATTAAATGAACAGTGCTGCAAGATCTTTCCACTGGTGTGCCAGTAGGGCTTCTCTGCTGTCTATAGGCAGTCACTAACCCCTCATGAGTTGAATAGTTATTAGTTGTACGTGCAATAAAAAAAATTATCATAAGGAGGTTTTGTTGTCCACATTGTCTTATGGAAAACAGGGAATTTTAAGAACAGGTCTAAAATATTAATGTATAATATTTATGAATATCTATGCTAGTCTAAAAGCTACCAAGCATTGCTTATGAAGAGATCTTGAATTTTACAGAAAAGTTTATTATTATTATACTGATAAGAACACCACCATCTCTACATTCCCTTACTAACTGCCTACTTGTCATTATCGTTATTATTATCCATTTGTTCGTATGTTGTAGCTAAGACTCTTCACCCTGGCACAGCATTGTGAATAGCCATTAAAAGCATATGTTCTACAAAGCTGAAGGGTTTTTTGTTTGTGTTTCTTTGTATAGATACACAGCACATGGCATGGTACATTATTAAATGTTATATTTACCAAGAATGAACAATAAATACTTGGAGTTTTTTGAACAGCCCCAATTGTTCTTTATCTTGACAGTGCAGTCTGAAAATGCAGTAAACTTCAGAAGCTTATTTGTGAAATTTTGATGGAGTTCACCTCTGTGTTTGTTTTTCAATGTTTCTGCTCTATCATTCATTCCTTAAATCCTATGGCATTGTATTTACTCAGCCATTAGGTGGTCAATAATCTTAGAAGAAAATAACGGTGAGGAATAATGAATGAGAAATAATATAAAATGCATAACTTACATGGAAAATAATAAGAAATTATGTAGAGATTCACAAGCCCTTCAGCAGCCATTGCCATTTATTATAAGTAAAATGTTAAGTGTCGAAGTATTTAGAAACAAACACGCCTTGCTACTATTGTAGAGTTAACTGATAAGATATATTTGCTAAAGCATCAACAAATTGGAGTCTGTGCTGTTCAATCAGCTCTAATTAATTCTAGATGTTCCTCAGGGGGGACCCGGTTCAAATGAGCTGATTATTCACAGTGATGAGAGTTGGATGTTTAAAATCATATCCTTCTCTTACAGCCTTCAGGAATATGAAAGCAATTGCTTGGACATCAAATAAGGAAGTGAACTGTGTATTCAAATATGACATAAAAGAGATCTTCTGCTTCTGGCAGAAAATTAATCAGAGGCTTTGTGTATTTTAAACTGTTTTTCCTTTTTTTTTTTTCTTTTTTTTTTTTTAGCTAGAAGCAGATATTGCAGGATAATACTGTAGCACTCTGAAACATAGAAAGTGACATGTATGTAAAACTGTCTGACACTGACTGCATTTCAGATTTGACACATTAGCATCTACCTCCAGATGAAACTAGCTGGAGGTTATGTAGTTTAGTATCAGTTAGGAATTTATATTCTTTACATTAAAGGCTGACTTTGTGAGCTTTGGGCTCTGCATGGAGAAGGAATGTCGTCTTGAAATACCAAAAAGTATGCATTTAAAGACAAACAGCTGAAATGATAGCAGCTGTTACCCCCAGGCTTATTAAGCTGAGCACTAAAAAGGATTATTTTATTCCTGTACTGTGGAGACTTGCTTTCTGATGTAAACTAACATACAACATTTCTTCTTAAGCATTAATAATTGTCAGCAACATTCCATAAATGAGAGACTGTGCTAATACATCTGCCAAAACATGAAGGCTGTAAGTAGTGACACTTCATGCAAAAGGTCAACAAATATATAAAATACTTTTAAATTTAGTTTTTGTAAACTTTTTTAATGAAAGAACATGAAGAATAACACTTGCAGGATAACCGCAATGAAAGGAGTGAATTACTTCTTTTGTCTCAAAATAAACGAAATCGAATTCCTCTGTTCCATGTTAAGTACATTTTACCAAATTCGGAATGTATTGCTTTGAAGAATGGAATGAAATATGTACTTGATGTTCTTGAAGTGTGGATTTCCAGCTCTAGACTCCTTGCTCCATCGTATATCCTTATTGAATGAACGGTTTCATCAAATATTCATTGCAATTTCCTAGGATGTATAATTTCAGATTGTTTCTCTGTATAAGCGATTCTCTGTATTTTGTAATCATTCTGAGCTATTAATAGAATAATATATGTTTGTGAAGAATCCTCTAGATTGTGTTTTTGAGATTTTTGTACAGTGAATGGTCTATTGCTATTTTAGGCACTTGTTGTCAGTAATAGGATTTGACTAAGATGGGGACATAGAACTATTCAATGCTTGACATACACCTTTTTTGAAGAGATAGTTTTGTATTTTAATAGAAATTTAACTCCTGAAGTGAATTCAAATGTTCCTTTATGCTACTTTTAATCAAAGATATTTGACTACAAATACCTTTAAAATCAATATTTTTTTTTATCCTTAAAAAGATCAATTTTCAGAAAACAAATATCTCTGATCTCATCTCTGAAAACAAATTACACTCTAGTTACCAAAGAGGTGTCAGATTATAGCCGAGTTACAAACAAACGGGGTTGCTGAGTGCCTAGATCACAAAGCTCACTACCAAGATACCAGACAGCTGAAATCCACATTTAGGAAGTTTGTTATTTCTATTGTATGTATAACCACAAGGAAAAAAAAAAAACCAAAAAAACCAAAGAATTTTCAAAAAAGGAAATTAAAAATACAAGCCTGCAGGTAATTAACCTGCAGACATTTTCTGGATTTCTAATAGCAATGGTCTTCAAGAGTGATATAAAGCAACCTAATGAAAATTCAGAGGATGCTTCTTTAAAGTTTAAAATATGAAATCATAACATTGAGGAAAAGGGGACGAATATTTAAATATGAATTTTTGAGATTAAGTAGAGACAGTAAACAGCTTTGCAGAGAATTTAGAGCTTTTTGTTGTTGTTTTTGTTTTTGATGTGATATATAAACCATTGTCTCAGTGTCTGGAAAGGGAGAGAAAAAAAGGGTAAAAGCTCAACGTAAGTTAAAATATGGCTGTGTATATACTCCAGATTAGGTGAAATGTTGTAGTATTTGAGAATATGGTAGTTGTCTATTGGCAATATATGTGTAATATGCTTTTTTTGACAACAGTTCATGTAGGGTCAATCGGCTATAAAAGGTACAAAGTTTTCAGTCTTATGTCATCAATCATCCTAGAATTATGAAGTCATAGAACATCCTGAGATGGAAAGGACCCAGGTGATCATTGAGTAACTTCTGGTTCCACATGTAGTCATCAAAAATTCAGACCATATGTCTGAGAGCACTGTCCAAATGCTCCTTGAACTCCAGCACTTGGTAACATGCCCCCCACTCTTGGCAGCCTGTTCCCCACTGCCCTCTGGTGAAGAGCCTTTTCCTAACTCTCACCCTGATCCTCCCCTGACATGGCTCCATACCATTCCTTGAAGCCCTGCTACTGCCACTAGAGAGCAGGACTCACCACTGCCCTTCCTCTCCCCTTGTCAGGAGCTGCAGGCTGCCATGAGGCATCTCATCAGCAGGGGAGCTCTAGGCTGAACAAAACCAGGTGGCTCAGATGCTTCTCATACATATTGCCCTAGACCTTTCAGCACCTTTATAACCCTCCTTTGGATGCTTTCTCCTAGTTTTATTTTTTTCTTATATTGTGGTGCCCAAACTTGCATGCAGTACTGGAGGTGACACTGCACAGCACACAGTCCGTCCCCTTGCCCAGCTGGCAGCGCTGGGCATGATGCACCCCAGGGTACAGTTGGCCCTTTTAGCTGCCAGGGCACACTGTTGTCTTGTGTTTAATTTTTTGTAAACCAGACCACTGGATCCCTTTCTGCAGGAGCTACTTTC
Source organism: Centrocercus urophasianus (assembly GCF_019232065.1). Taxonomy (NCBI): domain Eukaryota; kingdom Metazoa; phylum Chordata; class Aves; order Galliformes; family Phasianidae; genus Centrocercus; species Centrocercus urophasianus. The sequence goes on along the minus strand of NW_024884253.1, from coordinate 73,046,708 downwards.
CTTTCAACTAACTTTCCTTCATCAAATAAATGAGTAAACTTGCTGTAAAGGGAGATTAAGTTTGTTAAATGGGACTTACCTCTTGTGAATCTGTTTTGTCTGTGACCAATCCATATTCTCTCTCAGGGATTTTTCAGTAACTCTTAGAATAATCTCAATAATTTTGCCAGAGACTTAAGTGAGACTGGCAGGCTTGTAATTACCAATTCTTCGTTCTTAAAACTTGGAACAATGTTTGCCAACATCCAGTCAAGTAGGCTGTGATCTTCAGTTTTTCATGTCTGTTGAAAAATAATCGTGAAGTCTCATGATGATATCAGACAGCCCTTTTAGTACACTGGGATGAATCCCATCAGGCCACATTGACTTAGATGCATCCAGCTGGAGCAGCCAATCCCACATAAGTTTGGGATTGGCTGGGAGTTTATTGATATTCAGTCATGGTCCTCCAACTAAGGCTTCCAGGGGCTTTAAAGCCCATTTACACTGTTGAAAACAGATGAAAAAAAAGCATTAAATGTCTCTGCTTTTACATTCCTATTTACCAATTAGCAGACCAGTCTTGATCTATTTCTGGTCCTCTGTTTTCTGTTAACATATTTTAATAAGTCCTTTTTGTCATGCCCCACAGTACTGGCTGGCTTTTAATTGTGCTTTGGATACATGAATTTTCTCCCTGCTATGGTGAACAGCATCCCTGCAGCCCTTCTCTCTCACCCAACCTCACTTCTTGTGGCCATACCCTTTATTTTCCAACCTAAGATCTAGAGAAAGATCCCTGCTCAGTCAAGTCGATCTTTTCCAGCCTACTTAGCAAGCAATTTTGTAATTGCTTGCTATAGCACTCTTAAGAGCTGGCTACATGGCTGATTAGGAGCCTGAAGCATCTCCTTTATGAGGAAAGGTGGAGAGATGTGGGATTCTTCAGCCTGGAGAAGACTGAGGTGAGATCTCATCACTGTTTGTAAATATTTAAAGTGCAGGAGTCAAGTGGATGAGACAAGACTCTTTTCAGTGGTATGAAGTGATAGAACAAGGGGCAAAGGGCAAAAGCTGCAATACAGGAAGTTCCATATGAACACAAGGAAGAACTTTTTTACTGTGAGAGTGACAAAGCACTGGAACAGGCTGCCCAGGGAGGTTGTGGAGTCTCCTTCTCTGGAGACATTCAATATCAGTCTGGATGCCTACCTGTGTGACCTACCGTAGTGAACTTGCTTTAGCAGGGGGTTGGACTCGATGATCTCTTGGGGCCCCTTCCTGCCCCTATAATTCTGTGATTCTATGAGAATTAAAAAGTGCCTGGCACTGATGAACATCAGTTTCTTCAAAAGTAGTTTCCCAGGAGACTTCACTGATTAGTCCCCTGGGCAGCCTGAAGTGCTCTACTCATATCCAGTGCTGAAGTTTTAGTGGCATTTTTTCTTCTGTCACCAAAGATTTTAAACTCTACTACCTTATGGTCACTATGGGAAGACAGACTCCAATTTCTACATCACACACAAGACCTTCTCTCGTCACAAGCAACAGATCTAGGAAACAAACCTTGCCTAGTCACCTCCCTTAGTACCTATACCAGAAAGTTACCAACTTTGTAAGGGCACAGCCATATAGTGGTAATGTAAAAAGCAGGAGAGAAAATGAGCATTATTATCAGAATTTTGTTTTGCCTGCCGTGTAAAATTAGCATCTTGAGATACATAAATGTTATATGAGAATAGATCTGAATACTTTTATTTTTACAGCAATTTTACCGATTCCAATAATCCTTAAATTCAAAGAAAAAATGGAGAACTTTTTTAATTAAAATAAATCTTTAGAGTTATGTAAGTACACTAAATTATATTTTTCTTGTCTTCCTGGTGTCTGGATTTCCCTTAAAATTTGAGCAGAGCTTTAATTTTTGAACTATTTTTTTTATTTGACAAAGTTGCTAAAGATGAATTTGGACGTCACTTCCATTTACCTAATCAGCTTAACTTAATTCAAATTTAGGGAGAAAAGGGAATGCCATCATTATTTGTTGTAACAGTAGAAGAAACAAGGTGAATTCTTTTAGTGAGGATTCAATTCTGAAACCAAATCAAGTGGAGATTAATAGTCTGAAGTAAGAGTGCATTTATTCTTCAATTATTTCATCTGAATACCAGTGGACGTGCGTTCTCTCCAACTTAAGTCAGTGTTATTTTATTCGTTGATGGCCAGGCCTTCTAAATCTGCAGTCATTTTTCTTTTACATGTTTTCTTTGCATTCATTCAAATGCTACTGTAATGCATTTACCTCAAATCTGTAGCAAACAATGGCAGTATGGTATTTCTAAAATATTTCTGCAATTTCCAGAATAGAAAAGTTCACTACTCGAGTGCATCTTCCTTCCTTCCTGCCTTCCTTCCTGCCTTCCTTCCTGCCTTGCTGCCTAACAAATAGCTGTCTTTTCACATTCCTTAGAGAGTGGCAGTGAATACAGAGAAAGTTAAAATTTTGTTAGAAGTTAAATATTTTTCTGATGACAGTTTTGATAGTTTGAAGAGGCACTGATCTATTAAATGCTTAGCCAGATAAAAAGGTTTTGAAATTGTTCTCCACTAGATTTATGTCTAATTTTACTGTTTGTATATCCATTTATGCCTACTTACTATGCATTTACTGGCTTATTTGTATCCGTAATAGCTTCTTTATGGCTCCCTTTTCTAAAGTTAAATAAAAGTTTCTCTTGAGAGTAATAAAACAAAACCAAGAAGCTGCTCAAGAACTACTGTATTTCTTCTGTCCTAGAAATAAAGGATAGCTGATTGATATATAGTCCCTAGTGAGCCTTTATGCGTATCTTGGTCAAGATGTTTAGTAGAAACTAACCTCTTTCGGTAGAGAGACATAAGTCTTGATTCTTCATCTGCCTCTGGCAAGAACATCCTCCATTATCATCAGTGTATTTATGAAAAATGTTATTTGCCTTTATGGAGATGGTTTTGGTCATCCAAACCTTAGAAGGCTTTTGTACTGGAATTGTGCTTCTCTTTGGATTTGCTAAAGAGTGTAAGCTCCCCACATCATCATGCTTTCACTGATTAAACACATTTTACTGGAATGATGTAGTTAATTTACTGTTAACCATTTTCTCCAGAATTTTGTCAGCTTCAGATGTTATTAAAACACAAAAAAACATCTTGACAGTTTTATCTTACATTTCATTGGAATTTTTTACTTGCATATTCAGAAGAATTAGAAAACATGAAAACTGAGAGGTAAGGTAACTGAAGATAGGAAATTGTGCTTAGATGCAACAGCAATATATAAACAGTTTTAAGAAAATTAGTTCATTGCAAGATATAACTTCTGTTCTATGTTATATTGTGGTTGGTGGCTCATATGTATATATGGAAAGTAAAAGTAAATTGTCTTTAAAAGATCAGAATGTGCCCCATTTGTTTTTACACCCTTGACTTGGTTATTATTTTATGATAGAAATGCAGTCAGAATCAAACCTTTTTAAATGAAATATAACTATATAACTGATAAATATTTGTGTGTGTGTCTTAGATGGTGTTGCTTTCACTTTGGGCTTTTTTTTTTTTTTTTTTAATGAATACAACATGCTTGAGGTGTATTTGAGTAGGTAAAGTAGGAAAACATGAGAAATTTCAAATATACCTGTTTTGCTGAAGCAAATTTCTACAGTCTGCCGAAATTTTTAACTAGCTGCTGGTTTTAGTGTTTTAAATACTCCTTCCACAATATTACCATTATCTGGCACTAGGAAATTAATAATCTATTGTAGCAACTGACTAACATCTTTATACCTTTCTCATTGTTAAAGACAATGTTTTGAAGAAAGCTGAAATAAGATAAAAGGAAAGGGGAAGAGAACAAATAAACATTGAAATACAGTCTACCTGTTATTTGGGAACAGGATTAAAACAGATATTTGAAGCAGTCGCAATTTGCATATTTTGTGTATTTTCTGCACAGTAACAACATTCCCAAAAATAAGCATGTGCTGTAGAAAATACGGATTTCTACCCACCTAGATAACATTCAACTCAGTCAAGCACTTTTCAGCTTTCACTCCAGAAGCAACACAGCCATGTCTATACATTAGCAAGATAATAAAGTGGATTACATGTACATTTTTCCTTCCTAGTGTATCATCCATTTTTTTAGCCATTCCTGTGAGCAGGTACCAGGATTTGAGCAGTCTGTTTCAGTTTTCATAGGCTTATGCGATAATACCATAGCATCCTTTACTGCTTTGTCTGTAAGTTCCTTTCCTTTCTGTCATGATTATTCTGCCACAATTTATTATATAGGTTCAATATTCTGAAGCAGAATGACAAACCCATATTTCTTAAGAATTTAGAATGCTTTTTATTGTTTTTACATCATGCAGCAATTTCACACCTCTTTGGAAGTGAGGCTATGCATGGCACCAGACTTCAAGAAAAATAAATCTAGTGAGGGGTTTTTGGTTTTTTTTTTCCAGTGAAAAAATGTCTGCCAGCTTCACAGTGCTGCATTGATTTTTCAACTTAAAATTTAAAAACATGCGGATTTTTTCCAGGGGTCCTTAATAGTTTGTGCTCATAACAGAAATAAAAGAGTAGTAAGGGTACCACATTTTCTTAAGGAGGGACAACAACTTTAAGCAGCAGCAGGATTGACGCTTCGAATTTATTTTAAAACAATGATGTTGAAAGATAAATATTTCAAATACTTCAAGAATTTCAGCTAAATCTTAGATTATTTTAGATATTCTGTTAAAACAACAGCAACAACAAAAGCCACTACAATAATGCTTTCAAGTAAAGAATGAAATGAAAAAATTGAATCATTTTCTAATGTTTGAGATAGGTGACAGCTTGTGTCTCTGGAATGCGTATAGTGAAAGAAAGAGCAAGGGAGAGGATAGCATTTTGGAAGCAAACAAAAATTCCATGTGCTTCTTTCTTTTGTTAATTAAATGCAAAATTAGCAGAATGTTTAGCAGTATCCTTCATGTTGCTATAAAATAGCTTATGCAGCTATCTGTATTAGCTTCTACAGACAGCTTTCTTTCCGCAACATTAATCTGGACTGTGTCTGTATAAACCAGTGACAGAATTTTTCTTCCATCCTGTTTTCCTGTCCTCCTTCCAATGCACTTGGATATTGGAGAGAGCAGACAGTATGAATACTCAAAATGTGTGTGAACACTACTGAAAGATTGTAAAAAAAAATAATTCCATGAATATTTTTAAAAGGTAAATGTAAGTCTGAAGATAATACTTTTAGATGCTAAGATACTATAAGCATACAACTTAAATTGAAAAAGGAGATTAATGTTTCCCTTGCTTTTCTTTCCCTTTTCTGTAATATTAATCTGAGTCTTTTCTAAGCCTTACAAATCATCATTATTTATTTTTGGTCAGGACTGTGAATGATCGCTTATGAATTTTTCGTTTATTTCCAACATACTTCTTTTTCTTCTTTTTTTCTTTTCTTTTTTTTTCCCCGTCTAGCAGTAGTAGCCTCTTTTCAGTGAGGGAGATGGTGGCACTGAGATGGATGCACTGCCCTATGTACATCAGCAGTAAACAAGGTGCTGAACTGAAAAAGTAATTCCCAGCTAATAGATGTTTTGTGGACTATTAACATACATTTTGTGAACATAGGGGTTGGAGGGCCCTTGATGTTTCTTTGGCATCTCTGGGGAGAACACTGAATGAAATACTACTATTCTGTTTAACGTATACACTTATACACTTAGCAGCAGCTAAATCTTACTACCTCTAGAAGCCTTAGGATGGGAGGGTAATGAATTGCAGAGTGACATAGAAGGGATATTCCAGGGGAGAAAAAGGAAGGGAACTCTCCTCTTCAGGCTGACTGATTCTAGAGCACAAATGATATGAGCAGACTGGAGGAAACAGGAAGGGTAGCTCTTCATCATAGCTTATGCATGTTCAGACTCAATGGGTTTTACTAAGTTGATTGCCAGGAAAAAAAAAAGCTTTTGTTGTTTAGGAATTATGTGCCACTTTTCAGTTCTCTAGAACATAATACTTAACTGTGAAACATACCTAATCTTCTCTCAGATTAGCTTCAATCTTAAAGAAAATGTCTGTATTCTGATTTCACATGTGAGTGTACTGAGATACGCAAATGAGATAGCTTGTCAAAAGCTGCAAAAACCCTGTGAAACAGCATGTTGATTTTTTGAGATTCATCAGTTTCATCAGTAAATATTAAAACATTTTAAATGGGTGCATATGATATTTATTCTGTTCTTTTTTTAAGGGAGTTGCAAACAAGTATGTGTTATGGTATGTCACTTACTGACAAATCACTTGCTTGTCTGCATCTTTGTTCTGGTTTATTCCTTTAACACTTACCTGTATTTTGTATGTGGAACATAAGTATTTCCTCAAAATTCTTTTTTCTCTGTTAATATCTTGTTAAAAAAGTGCTGCTTACCACTCTGAAAACTAATTTGAGACATAAATATATAAAATTGCTATTCTAGTGTAAAGTATGGGTGTTAAACATATGATGGAGATGAGGGCTTTTAAGTACATATCTGCAATCTTAGCCTAGAAAGACTCATGCTTTTAACAAATGTAAAGAACTGCTGTTTTATTCAAAAGCATACATAGTTAATGTCTTTCTTGAGAGAAAACTAATTGTCAGTATACTTTCTTGTATATTACCTGGATAAGCATAATTTAAAATCTGTGGCAAATACTGGGAAGATCCCATCAAGAGCTACCTTATAAATTAAAGAAACAACAACAAAATTTAACAGTGTTTCAAAGAGAGTTTTTGTTTTTAGAAAAGATGTAGCATTGGGATTTACAAAGTGTTTTTGAGTTGCCAGAAAATGAATTTCCCTTTTAGTGACATAAATTCACAGTTTCATTAGAAATGCAGTAAAATAAGAAGTGACTAAAAATAGATGACATTAATATGTATGTATTTATAATTGTACTCTTATGAAAAAGCTTGTAAAAGTTTAAGGTTAGTGATAATGATTTATAGAGATGTACTTATCCCCTGAAGAAAACAAAGATAACTTACTGTAGCACAACAGTATCAACAATACTATCAAAACATTTAATGTGGAAAACTTAGTAAATCAACATAGTGCATTATTTAAAAGCAAAGTTTGTATAGATACTAAAAAATTAACGACTATTTTACTTGACTTCGCCTGTGCTCCTTTAAGGCTGTTTTACATTTGGTGATAACTATTCAGTTCTCATCTGTGCTACTGACATAACTTTTCTCAGTGTTGGTATTATGAACTGCAATTCTTTTCACAGTTGCTCTTGTGTTAGCAGTCCATGTGGTGCTAGTGATGCTAATTATGTTCATACAAAGGGATTTTTAAAGGATGAGTTTTAGTTGACTTCAATTTGACAGGCATCATAGCTATGATTTTTGTTGTATGCTTATTGCTTCCATGAGCACACAGAAATATGACTTTTATTGGAAAGTGAGATGAGTAATAGTTTCTGTGTGCTGACAATGGTTGTAGGGAGCAAAACTAACTGAACTGGTAGGCAAGTATTAAATGGAAATGAACATCATTAGAAGGATTCAAGAAAAGCATTCTGATTCTTCTTTTATGTTTTTACTTCAGGACCAGCAATGTCGAACTCAGTGCTGGAATCACCAGCAAAGAAAATTATTCAAATGATGAAATTAACTTTCCCTTTCTTACCAGTTCTTATGTCATTGTCATAAAAAACAAACAAACAAACAAACAAAAACAAACAAACAAATCCACAGAAAACATTGCAAGAAATGGCACAGATTCAAAAACTGATAGTCATGCAACTTATGTTTTGTGTCTTAAGGATTGGTCTTCCAGTTGGTAGGTGGAGGGCAAACCCAAAAAGTTGTGGACACAGTCATTGTGAGAAGCAAGCAATTTGGATGAGATATAGCTAGTGACATTAACACCAGGAAACTGAAAGCTATGACAGAGGATGTAATAATAAAGATGAGAAGTTCAAAATGGCTTGTGCCAACACTATTGCATCTTGTTTTATCTCTCATTTCCTGCGTCACTGATGACTATTGAACAGTTGGTCATGCTTGGACTATTACATTCATAGTGTGCTGCTGTGCTGATTGCATCTGTGAATTCTCACTCATTTTTTATTTAAGATGCAAGTTCTTTGGAGAAGGGACTGATTATTAGTATAATGGCATGAAAGAGAGAAGAATAGCATTGACCCTACATAAAGATAGCACTTAAATTTGGAAGCATTACATTTCTAATAATCCTCAGGATGTTCCTTACTAGCTCTGAGCACAGCAACAGCATTATATTCAATATTACGCATTAAATTTTGGGAAAGAGGTAATCTGTTGAATAAAGAACAGAGCAGAGCAAAGAATGATCAGAGTCTGGAAAATAAAAAAGTCTTGTGAAGTGAGATGGAGGGAATGATTTCATATACGTATGATATGAAAAGTGATAGGAAAAAGGAAAAGAATAATGCATGTAATACTAAACCATACTATATGGAGAGTAAAAAGCAGAGGGCTTAAATTTCAACAAGACATGTTAAAGTTAGACATCTGGAAAACGTAGCTGAGATGTGGTTAGAGATCAGATAGGAGTGGCACATCTGTTGCTGACTTTATGTAAGACCTTGGAGTGGGACTTCACCTCTAATGGTGGTAATGCTGTATCTGTAGTTGGTTTCTGTACCAGTCACAGTAGCAATATTTAGTAACTACTCTGGTAAAAGGAGAAGTACTTTGTTATTTGGAAGAATGGTAAACCTTACAATGTACCACTTAAAAGATTCACTACTGGTACTTTATTAATATAATGTACTGGTTTATGTATAAGCAGTATATAACTGCAGAAGTTTCAGAAATTGGAAAAGTCGTGATGGGTTGCTAATAAGCGTACCAACAAAAATAAGCTTTGTCTTTGAATCTTATGGCATAGATCTGTCCAAAGGAAAGTTGTAGGCAAAGACTGCTTACCTGGTTTTATATATGCAAGCATATATACCAACTGCTCCTCTCTTTGTTTTCTTATGTTGGCCCACGTCAGAGATGGATGCTGGTAGGGCAGTAGAGGTTGAGCCTTCCCACCAATATTCCATTACATTTTGTTGTCATTGAACAGATGGCAGCAGAGGAGCAATCTGACAAAATGACTTTTCCGACATGGAAGTACATATGGAGCGTGAGGAAACTGTTGCACCCAGTGACATCTATTAACACTAGCTGAATGTTTATGGAGACCAAACAGTGAATGCGAGCCCAGTGAGATAGTGGGTGATGAAGCATTGTGAAACACTGGGAAAACTCCACTGGTGCAGATTTTTATGAGCTGGGTATACAGGCCTCTTGTTCACTACTGGTGAAAATGGATAGCTAATAGTGGTGACTGTGTTTAAAAATACTGTTTTGTAGCGGGGAATTTGCTCTATCAAATATTGTTACTGTGCTCTACATTATAGGAGATATTGCTTTCAGAGCAGCCTAAGTATTTTAAATGAATTGTAAGACACTTTAGTGAAATTTTAGATATTTTTTACTTCTCGTATGCAGCACTTGACATTTTAATCCTAGTTTGGCAATGTAGATGAGGTAATTCTCCATACAGATGGCTGTACCTATGTCTGTAACACCTACAATCAGGTGAATGAGGATCTACATAAATAAAATCAGTTATTTGCATACATGTGCTTCTTCTGAACTACAAGGCTAAAAGTTTCAGATTTTATCTTTGCATGAATGGGAAAGTTTTATTTCAGACTTTCAGAGTTACGTCTAGCCTGCATCATTTCAAATTCCCCTAAAAGGTTAAAGATGTGGATTTAAATCCCATCAGGCAGTAGGCAAAGGTCCCTGATTCTCCCACATCCTGTGAAACTATTTGGCTGTTACATAGGTCTTCAGAAGATCTCAAGGTAATGCTGAGCATCTAGTCAAAGAAATGAAAAGTCTTGAGCTATCTAGCTGTATATAATTAGCAAGAAATAGGGATTATTAATTCATGTTTACTCCTATTGGATAGGAAAGACCATTTCAAAAAGGAGGAATCAGCTAAACTCCTTTAAGTGTGTTCTCCTTCTTACCATATTGTTGACCATCTTCAAATGTAATAGGAATTCTCTCATGTAGGCAACCCTCTCTCCCCTCGACATTGAAGCCAATAAATGAGCTCTTGGTGCTTCAGGTATTTTTCACTTCTTTATGACAGATAAATAGAGCAAAATTGGAGACTAAAATTGATAAGTTAACTTTCTGGCTTAGCAATGATTTGTTTGTGTCTGTGTAGATAATGCTAGTCTACTTTTTTTTTTTTTTTTTTTTTTTTTTTTTTTATTTATTTCAGTCTTTCAGCTGTCAAACTTCAAACTTGTAAAGTTACAAAAATAAATAATCATGTAAAGTAAGCTTTTAGGGGCTTTTATTTTGTAGATAGTGTGAGCTTCATTGTAGGTACTTTTCGTTTTAAGGGAATATCTAGAATTTATGAATTTTAAAGCTACGTCTATGTTATCATAGAAGAAAATGGAAGAGAAGAAGGTTATCAGGAGTGATCAACATGAATTCACCAAGGGGAAATCATGCTTGACCAGTCTGGTATATTTCCATGATGTTGTCATTATCTGGGTAGATGAGGGGAGAGCAGTGGATGTTGTGTATCTTTACTCCAGCAAGATGTTTGACAATATCTCCCACAACATCTCTGTTACAAAACTTAGAAAGAGTGGAGTAGATGAGTGACAGTGATGTGGATTGAGAACTCTCTGACTAGCAGAACTCAAAGTTGTCATCAGTGGTGCAGAATCTGGTTGGAGGCCCATAACTAGTGATGTTCCCCAAGGGTCAGTGCTGGGTTCAGTATCTTTATCAGTGATCTGGATGAAGAGATAAAGTATATCCTTAGTGAATTTGCTGACGATACAAATCTGGGAGGAGTGGCTGACACACCAGAAGGCTGTGCTACCATTCAGCAGGACCTGGACAGACTTGAGAGTTGGACATGAAGGAGCCTGATACGGATTAACAAGTGCAAGTGTAGAGTTTTGCATATGGGGAGGAATAACCACATGCATCAATACAGGTTAGGGGATGACTTGCTGGAAAGAAGCTCTGTGGAGAAAAACCTAGGTGTCCTGGTGGACAAGAGATTGTGATCCAGCATTATGTTCTGTGGCCAATATGGGCAATGGGATCTGGGATGCATTAAAAGGAACATGGCCAGCAGGTCAAGGGAGGTGATCCTTCTGCTTTGCCTTAGTGACGCCACATTTAGAACAGTGTGTCCAATTACGGGTTCCCCAGTTCAAAAAAGACAGGGATCTCCTAGAAGCAGTCCAGTGGAGGGCTACAAAGATGATAAAGGGCCTGGACCATCTCCTGTGTGAGGAAAGGCTGAGTAACCTGGATCTGTTCTGCCTGAGGAAATGAAGACTGAGGGGAGTTCTGTTTAATGTTTATAAATGTCTAAAGGGAGGTGGGAGGCAAATCACAGAATCACAGAATCACCCGGGTTGGAAGGGACCTCAAGGATCATGTAGTTCCAACCCCCCTGCCTAGCAGGGCCACCAAACATACACATTCAGATCAGGTTGCCCAGGACCCCGTCCAACCTGGCCTTGAACACATCCAAGGACGGGGCATCCACAACCTCCCTGGGCAGCCCGTTCCAGGGCCTAACCACTCTCCTTGTAAAGAACTTCCCCCTAACATCCAACCTAAATCTTCCCTCCTTCAACTTGGATCCATTTCCCCTAGTCCTGCTGTTGTCAGCCCTTTTGAAGAGTTTACTCCCCTCGTGGGTGTAGGTTCCCTTCAGGTATTGATAGGCTGCAATGAGGTCACCCCGCAGCCTTCTCTTCTCCAGGCTGAACAAGCCCAACTCCCTCAGCCTGTCCTCATAGGGGAGGTGCTCCAGCCCCCTGATCATCTTAGTCGCCCTCCTCTGGACCCTTTCCAAAATCTCAATGTCTTTCTTGTACTGAGGGCTCCACACCTGGTCACAGTACTCCAGATGGGGCCTCGCAAGAGCCAAGTAGAGAGGGACAATCACCTCCCTGTCCCTGCTGACCACCCCTCTCCTGATGGAGCCCAGGATCCCATTTGCCTTTCGAGCTGCCAGAGCGCACTGCTGGCTCATGTTCAGTCTCTCGTCCATCAGGACCCCCAGGTCCTTCTCTGCCGAGCTGCTCTCAAGGACCACTCCTCCCAGCCTGTACGGGTGCCTGGGGTTCTTCCGGCCCAAATGCAAAACCTTGCACTTTGATGACAAATGATGACAAATGATGACAAATGGATGTGGCCAGGCTCTTCTTGGTGTGTAGCAGTAGGACAAAGAGTAATGGCCTAAAACCTGAACATAAACAGAACACTGGAATATGTTGCCCAGAGAGTTTGCGGAGTCTCCTGGAGATATTCAAGAAATGTTTGGATGCCTACTTGTGCAACTTATTGTAGGGCACCTGCTTCAGCAGAGGTGGTTGTACTCTATGATCTCTTCAGGTCTCTTACAACCACTGCAATTCTGTGAATCTGTGACTCTCTGAAATGCTACAGCAAAGTTTTCTTTGCCACCAGTTAATGGGAATGACTACAGTGAAAATATGTACTGATGATCATTTAGTTTTAAGTGTAGTGTGTCAAAAACTTCCTCAGTCACTACACTTGTATACTACAGTGAATTGTTGACCTTTCTGGGGCTTATTCACATGATGGACAGGAAAATAAATTGATTTGTTGAGTCCATTGGAGTTATTTGAATATGTCAGGACACTCACAGTTTTCTTCACTCCAAAGATAACTCTGTTAGCTTTCTTTGAGAAGAACAGTCTAAGACTACCTGTCTAAACAGTTCTTTGAGCCTATGATGTATTTTTTTTTCTGGTTAGCCATCAGCATTTTCATGTACAACCCACTAACTTAGTCCTTTGTGGAAGCTGGACTGGATGAGTAGCTCACATGCTAGTTTAGAGCACACGTTGTCTTCTGTGTTTTAGTATGTGATTATGTAATGAGAAAAAAGAGTAGTAGGACAGCACTGGAAGTGCTGACCAGCTATGTAGAAAATCATTTTCCTACCCATGGTTTTGGAGCTTTTCTTCTTTGTGGCCTTGGTGAGAGCAGAAGGGTTTGCTTTTGACAGACTTTAGCCATGTAGTCACTCCCAAGCTGTTGACTTTGGGAGAAGAATTTCCTTCTTTTCATGTTGTCCTGGAAATTTAGTTCTTGCTAAATGTAATTCAGCAAGTATCAGAGCTACGTTTACTTTGATTTTGATTGTGACGTGATGTCTAGGATAGGTTAAGATAAAGAAACTTCAAGCATAGCCTAACATTTATGGCCTTTTGATTTTTTTTTTAATAGTGGAAAGCGTACCTCCGTCCTGCAGCTGGACAGCAGTGCAAGTTCTCTTCTGTAATCCAGCCAGTCTTATCATCCATACATAGTGTCCATCTGGCAGTAGGTCTTGTGTTTCTGAACTTACACTGGTATGCCTCAAATATCCTGCATAAGTATTACATCTTGCTGCATATATCCTGCAACATGCTCTCTGACCCAAGAAACGCACAGAAACAGGAAATAAAGACATTTCCTGGCTTCTCAAATGATGAAGCTTTGATTCCTTGCAGTTTAGAGTCTCTGTTACAATCAGGAAGTGATTTCTTGAGGAATACAGAATCTAGAGCTGCCAGAGCAGCTCAGTACATCCTTACTCTTTTCCCTATATTTCTTTTGGGCAAGGGGTCTGCTGAGACTGAGGCTGCGGATCCTATGAATCACCTTAATAGGCTGCAAATGGTCCGTGAGTCTGAAGCCAAACCTCTCTGCACTGTGGCTTTGTGATGCTGAAGGAGGCACTGTTTTCTGCTTTGGCCATGGAGAGATAAGTGAACTGGGAAGAAGGCCTTATCTGCTGTGTGGTAGCCACTTGTGTTTCACAGTGCAGTTGCTTGTTTTTCCTCTTTACCTAAAATTAATGAAACTGCTGCCTGCCACTTGAAAATCCATGCATGTGTCTGTAATTCATTTGCCTGCCTCTGTCAACGGAGTATTATGTTATATATAGCACTACACTCTTATCAGCTAAGTAGAGGAAACCTACGTGTGTTTTTACTAGATGAGGTTGTCTCATTTGCAAGTACAAAGCTCAAGATACTGAAATGTTATGAAGATTGCATTGTTCATGTTGAGGGGTCACACTTAAAGGTTACATGGCTGACATACTTCTCTGCTAGTATATTCTACTTCCCTCAGACTGTAAGGTCATTTTTTAAACATTTTGTTTTACAAGAATTCATGGAGCTTTTTTTTTTCTTTTTCTTTTTCTTTTTTTTTCTCTTAAGTTCAAAATACAAGCTTTTAGATTTTGCCTATTTGACAGCAGTTCTTGCCTACAAATTAATGCCAAGAAACAAATGAGAAAGTGGCATATTTACACTCACTGTGTGAAAGTAGATATTTCTTAAAATGTAAAGCACTCAACATCCTTGATGAAATAATAATTTAATAAAAAAAGCCATAAAATAATTTTCACTCAAAATAAAAATCCCTTCTGTATGTCCTCTTATGCCTGTCTATGCCACAATTTAAGTTATATTTTTTCTTGTTTGATTGCGGTTCAGGCATGCTTCATGGTCAGAAAGACAAATAAGGCTGCGGGAGGGGGAATGATGATTTCTGGATGATAGATTTTAATGTACTTTCCTAGGAATGTCTTTTTTTATTTTGTCATATTTTATATCTAGTAGGTGGCAAATGTATCATCTTCTCAGTGAGTTGATTGCAGTTTAAGGTCTTTTGGTTTTCTCATTGAACATAACCCAGTTTTCCAGAGTCCAGAGAGAGGATATTGTGATCTATCTGAGCTTTTCTTAATGCAAAAAGAAACTGAAAGCTTCTGTGGAGCTCCAGAAGGGCAGAGTGGTTTCCAAGTAAGGGGTTAAAACTACTTTTCCCAACTCATACAATTTCCAATGCAGTCCGTGTGTTTCTGTGGGAGGGGGCTGCAGGGAGGGAAGCCTCGGTAGCAATTGGCTGCTCTCTATCAGCTGCAGCTGAGCTCGAGCTGCTGCTGGAGCGGTATCGATCTGAAGGGTAAATGTGTAGGGAACCACAGCGAGGGATTCGCTCATTTCTGAGAAGGGACCCAGCCTTTGCCGGTAACAACGCGCTTTCTATCTGCCTCGCCTGCCCGTGGGATCCTTTGTGAATGAGGGAGGACCCGAGGAGGAGCAGTTTGTTGCCACAGCGATCCGGAGGACTGTCGCGGTGCGGGTGCCGCTGCGGCTCTGTGCAGCAGGTAGGGCTGCGTGCTGCTCCCGGCCGGAAGCGCGGCGGAACGGGTTGCGGAGCGCGGACCCTACATCGCCCCGAGAGCGGCTGGCTCTGCGGGGAGCTGAGGAGCGGGCGGGCGGGCGGTCTCCCTGCTCCGCACCGCAAACTTCAGCGAGTTCTCAGCAAAGTGGGAGGGCCGGCGGTGCCCGGAGGAGGGAAGGGAGCGGGGGGCTGGCGCGGAGGGAGCCGTCTATGGTCCTGCGCTCTGCTGGGGTCCTTGGCTCCGAGGCGCCCGGCCACGAGCGCAGTTTGCGGTGGGCAGTGCTGAGAATGCACCGTGCCAAACCGGGGGCTTTGTGCGGTTGGAAGGAAAAATAACTAAGTGGTGGTGTGAAACTTAAAGTGACTGTATTTGCGTGTTAAAATCTTTTTTAACGCTCAGTCCTTTTTGTGTGCGTGGAGGATGGAGGGGGTGGATTTCTGCAGCACTGACCTTTGAAATGATAAGGTACAATTAAAAGCCAGAAGGTAAGAAATGAGAATTTGACTTGATGTGACTTTGAAAACACCTGAGCAGCCTCCTCCCTTAAAAAAAAAAAAAAAAAAAAAAAAAAGGCACTGCAGAAATAATGTAGTGGTGAGAAATGAAATGTGGTCTTGACATTCCAAATGTTCAAATGCAAGCCATGCTGTATTATTGTAATGTTTCAAGTTTACCTTCTACAAATTAATCATGTGATGAGCAGTAGAACATACATAATCCTTATACAAACATTTTCATGGTGATTTTAGACCTGAATTATAAATCATGCTGCAAATGTCTATAACAGAGATCTGCGAAGGTACTTATCTTGATAAATATTTCACATACTCTTCAAATGTGAATGGCTGTGGCTTTGGTATCTCAGCTCCAAATGTTTAGTATACATGAGGAAGGCTACATGTTTCTTGTATTTTAAACATTCCTCCCAAAGCTTACAGTGGTGGTGAGGGGCTTTGTGCTAATTTCTGCATGTACTGAGGTATGGTTAACAGCTTTTGTTTCTGTGTCTGCAAATATCCATACAGAACTAAATAGGAAAGCAGATTATTTTATTGGTGGATGACATCAATGAACAGTTGGGATTTTTGGTGATTTTTTTCTTATTTTCAAGTTCAGAGAGAGATCACAAAAAATTACAAAAACCAACAAAACACAAAAAACTAGCAGTACAGGAATACTTAGGAATACTAAGTAGGTCTTATGACAGCATGCCTTTTGCTGTGTATATGATTGCATTTCAGGTAGAAAGTAGATTGGGACTGAAATGTTTCCACTAAATCAGGACTTTAGAAAATTCACTGTTTGGTCAGGAGGTCTTTATTTCAGCCTTCTGAACATCTCATTAGACCTTTCATTGATCACTGTGTATTGTTGAGAGTTTTCAAGGTTTCTTACAAAATACTTCCCCAGATGTGAAAGCTAAAAGGTTACATTTCAGAAGTCATAAGCAATTAATTGCTGAACTATTCTGAGTGTTTCAGAACATACCAGCACACAGAACAAAGGCTTCAATCTCAGCTGATCAAAGTAGTTAGTTGGTGTTGCTCTTGCTGAGCTCTGGTCCCTGTTAGAGGTAGCACAGAGAAAGCAAATGCTCTTTCCGTGAAACAAGAAGCAAAATGCATTATTTTGAAAATAATTCTTTAAAAAGTTATTTTCTTTTTTCATGGCTACTTTATATACAGTGCTTTTCACTGAGTTTATTTGATTTGAATTAGGTTGTTCTCCCCCTACCCCCAGCTGTTCTGAATGTGAAGTGTATGGTATTGTTGAATGGTACACCAAACAGAGACAATATGATCTTCCACAATTTCATTTCTATTTGCAATATGTAGACAGCATTCGCTGCAAATACACGATTATTTATCTATTATATATGTATGTACACACACATATATAAAGAAATTCTACTTCAATTTCAGTAACATACAATATAGAATAGACAACAAAAAAGGCAAATACAAATGTTATGGTTGTCTTCCTATATGCAGTTTCTGATTTTGTATCATCAGTTGGGGTTGTGTTCTTCTTCTTCTGAAGATGACTAGCAGTGACGGCTCAGAAAGAAAGTAAATATTTATTTTACTTTCTTTCAACTTTAAATAACCCATTAGCTCAACGGTACTGCAAGAGTTGATTTTAAAATTTTATAGTGTAGCAAATTCCTAAATTGCTTTTTCATAAATAATTTTTAGGCTGTCAACTTTTCCAGTATTCAGATTATTTTACATACTTTCCTGCATAATATTTTTGAAAATGTTGACACATAATGTATCTGTCTTCATTTTTATGTCTAGATACTTCTATGACACTATCTTAAAGGTATAGTTATAAATGCTTTATAAAAAGTTAAGAAAAGGTGCTTAAGTAAGTACTTAAAACAGGATGAGTGAATTATTTAGGCTGCACAGAACTATGCAAGATAATCTTTTTTTTTTTTTTTTTTTTTTTCCCAAATATTCTTATATCCTTTTTAGTCCCTTCTCAATTGGTACACTCTGTGATTCTGTTGTCATTTTCATTTTTTTTTATTGATTGTGAGTGGAGCCAGGATTTGGACTCTGATCTTTGTGGATCCTTTCCTACTTGGGATATTCTGTAACTCTGTTATCATTCAGAGCTCAGGTAGTCCTTATGTAATATACTCATAGAATCTAATGTTAACCTTTCAAAGCTATTCAGATATGCACATACGTTTAATGAAGATGTCATAGTAAAACATAGAAGATAAAGTCAGTATATGAATTTTCATCAAGTTTATAAGCGGAAGAGATGGATGTATGTACTCGTGTCTGTTATATGTATGGCCACAGAAGCATGTGCAGCCATCTCATTTGTGGAATGTGAGGCTTGTCTTCAGACATGTGCCATAGTAGAAAATTTATCCAATGTTCACAATTTCCAATGTATTCACTTGCTCTTAAAGTACGAAAACAGAAAATATTTGGAACAAGTTTTTCTCTTGCTAGGCATAAATGATCATATATATAAACTATACATATGTCTATAAAGGCATTTTATATTTCTGATATTGTTCTAAGATGACAGTGTATCCCAAGGAAATATATGTATTGCTCATGAATGTATTGTTTATGTTTATCATAATGCTTACGTCTGTATTCTTTATTTCTAGATGTTATGTAATTATCAGGCATTCTAGATTCCAACAATGTGTATCTATTGTTTATATAACAGTAGTTGAAGTTCGATAAAAGTTCTGCCTTGCACTTTAATACCATGCAGTGTAATTAATGTAAATATTAATGTAAATATGTGAATAGAGTGTGAAATAGTTTTGTAGTGACAGTTTGCATTTTGATTAGGTTATCACAGTGGTCCAATTCAGTCACGAGGTTCTGGAAAAACTGTCATTTGTATATATTTCTATCAATGCTGTTTCTTTTTGAGAGGAATATGATACTTCTTTCCAAATAATCGGAATATTTCCAAATATTTTTATAATACTGACAAACAATGGCATGTGCGTGCATGTATTTGTATGTACTGATCTATGAAAAATTAATAAAAAAGCAAAAATAATATATTGTTGAATAATTCCAGTAGAGGTGTCATCCTCTTGTAAAAACCTAGATTAGTTAAATTGTAGTGTAAATACAGAAAGAAAAGCACTTATATAAGATCTAATTTAAACCATTTTAAACAACAAAATATACTGATATTTTGTCAGTATTCTACTGAAAAACTTGGACACGTTTTAATTTCATTTCCACATTGGCACTCATTTCAGACAGCAGGTATGTTTGAAACTATACATTAAAGAATGTTAATAGAGACAGGTGAGAAATACAGAACAAAAAATGGGTACTGATTCTGCACTATCTTGATTCTTCTCCTGATTTATCCATTACTTTTTGTGTTTGTGTGTCAAGACAAGAAACTATAATTCCTTAACATTTATCTGCTCTTCTTCAAACAATGTGCATTTACCTACAGCATCACTATATTGCTTGGCTTCCAAATGCTACTCATTTGCAAAGCACTTTCAGATATCTAGAATGTAAAATTTGTTATAAGAAGCCAAATACTATTTTACTTTCAAAATGACTCATAAAAATGTCTCCACTTAAAGAATTTCTATGTATACACAAGTTTGTGTGTGTTTATACATACCCTTTAAACTGAGACATTTTTATGTGACGTCTTTAAAGGAGAAGAGAATTTGAGTTTATACAGCACTTAACGTGTTTGATGTATCACAAAGCAATGAGTTACGGTGCATGGTAACAACAGGTACTGAACAGAAAAATGCTACTAAAAATGGATGCTGACTGAAATACTAAGTGCTATAACTATGTTAAGAAAAGTACAATGAGAGTTTTAGGTTTTTTTTTCTTTTTAACGTTAGTTACCTAATTGTTCGTGGAATAGACTGAGATAAAACATCCTGTATGAAAGGTGGTCCTTCTCTTTTTCGACTTTAGATTTCACTTTTCTTCTACAAGGAGGAAGAGCTAGGTTCTGCTGTGGTATATTAATTGTATATATAAATCTTAGCATATCCTCTTGTATTAGCCTACTAGTAGCTGTGTAATAATTATAAGTGGTCCTGTCACACTAGGAATACCCAGTAACTAAATTAATGTATTGTTTTATATTTGCGCATGATCTTTTTTTTGTACCTTGATAATGCCAAACTCAACAATATAAATCAGAGAGAGTATTCTTTAGGGTAAAAACTACAATGATGTAATACAGATTCAATCATCCCTCTTAAATACAGTCTGCTGTTCAGAAGCCTCCATTCAAGAGGTAATTACGTCTCTCGGTTAAGGATGCTATTTAAGTCTACCTAATATTAAGAGATGATTAAAATATATATACTATTATTTTCAGAATCTTTCTGCTAAAGAAGGTACTTGTTTGCCATGACAAGTAATACTAGGTATTAATCATTTCTCATTACTGGAGTCCACATACTTACTGAATAAACCAGAAGTAAAATGGACTGTTTGGGGCACTTTAATTTTTTTATTGGATAATCTTTCCTAATCTGTTGCTATTTATTATTTTACCTTGACTAATTTATATTCTTTTCTCCAGTGAAATGTGTTGTGAGTGACCCTGGAACAACTGTTTTACTAAACAGCCATGAGAGACTGCTTTTCTTCAGAGAACAATTGAAGTTTATATCATAGCTTGTTATGGTTATATAATTTTCTAAACCCTTGTAGCAATTTTATGCTTTATTTATTTATTTATTGCTTTGTATTGTACTGTTATCTTAGAATCAAAGAATTGTAGATCCAGATTGGAATGGACCTAAAATCATCTAGTTCCAGTCCCAAATGTGGACAGGGCTGCCATTCACCAGATCAGGCCGTTCAGGACCCCATCCAACCTGGCCTTGAATGCCTCTAGAGATAGGATACCCCAGCTTATCTAGGCAGCATGTTCCAGTGACTCATCACCCTGTGAGTAAAGAATTTCCTAACATCTAACCTAAATCTCCTCACATTCCTCCTGATCCTTTCATTATCAAATTATGTAAAATGTCAGTTTCCCTCCTCCTTATAAGCTCCATGCAAACACTGAGAAGGCTTCTTGCTGCCTTCCTTCTTCAAGCTTAACAAGCTCAACTCCCTCAACATTTCTTCCTAGGAGAGGTGCTCCAGTCTTCTGATCATCTTTGTGGCCCTCTTTTGGACCTGCTCCAATAATTCCATATCTTTCTTGTGTTGGGGCCCCAACAACAAGACCTGGATGCAACATTCCTGATGAGGCTTCATGGTGCAGATTAGAGAGAAAAAATCATTTTCCTTGCCCTGCTGGCCATCAGTCTTTTCGTGCAGTCCAGGATACAGTTGGTTCTCTACTCTGCTGGCAAAGCTTTACATCCACTAAGACCTCCACGGGGCTTGTCAATGTGTTGGTTTCCCAGACTGAATGCATATCTCAGATTGCCCTTAACAAAGTGCAACACTTTGTACTTGGCCTTGTTGAATTTCTTTAGATTCTCATAGGTCTGCTTGTCAAACCTACCCAGATTCCTATTGGATGGCATTTCTTCCTTCTATTGTGTCAACTGCACCACTCAGCTTGATGTCATCAGCAAAGTTTCTTAGAGTGCAGCCAATCCCACTGTCCATGTTATTGATAATGATACTGAAGATCAACAGTCCCAAGATGGATTCCTGGAAGATACCGCTCATCTCCAGCTTCCACTAGGATTTCTTCTTTATCTCAATATGTAGATTCTTACTACCTACAGGAAAAATTAATTGCAAACTGTGTTTCAAGTCCTGAGGTTCCAAGCAAATAATCTTATTGTACTTTGACTTTACTGACTATGGGAACTCAGATTTGTTCGAACATGCCCTCTTTTTGTAGACAGAGAAACTGCAGACTGTGTAGCACTGTCACCTACAGGAGAGGTCTTTTTCAGTTCTTTTTCACATTTCTTTTTCTTATATACGCCCTGGAAAACTTTGACAACAGCATGAAAAACAATGGGACTTGTGTGGAATTAAAAAAGCACCTTGAAAATTACTTGAGCAGAAGGAAAACATTTTGAAATAACAAAGTGAGTCTCATGGAGAACATGTTAATGATCTGATGAATTCAACTGCTTTTGAAAAGATAATGATGATAGAAAGGGAGGTGGTAGTACTGAGATTCATTCTTGGTTTTAAATTCTCTAGATATAAAAGAGAAATCAAACCTAAACAACATTGAGTAAAACCTCTCTACTTCAGCTTTCCTGACATTAATGGAAATAGCCATGGTTCTGATATCTGTCAGAAAAACGAAGCAATGTGATTCAGGAAGAGACAGCTCAATGAACTGGTGTGACAGAGTTGATTCATCAGTGTCTTTCATGTTGCATTCCAACATTAATTATGTATTCTTCTAGAATATGGCTTCATTTTTGATTGATCCTTGTCTCTTTGGGAGCACAGGTGAGGAATAAAGCTAGTTTAACTTTGCTTGGAGTCTCTCTGTCAAAAATATATTATTCTGTTATTGGCAAAGTGCTGATACTGGCCTACAGAAAATGTATCACAGTGGAAATATTGCTTGCTTGCTTTATTTATTTATTTATTTGTTAAGGAAACATGGCATTATCTGTTCTTAGTGATAGGAGCAGAGGCAAAAACTACTATCAGAAGTAGCAGGAGGGAAAGATAATGCAAAACTTTGCTAGTGTTGAGTTCTGGGTACACATCCAGATTCTCCAGAAGAGGAAAACGAACTTGTCAGGTTAATGTAACTAATATTACTACGGTGTGTAACTCAAAATAATTGTTACATTGTCATTTGCTTGTGACAGAGAGAGAAGGTGGCAAAAGCATAGGTTGCAGCTATTTTGTCATATAAATTCCTAAGTTTTCTTGGTGGTTGTGTTGATTGCTATATGATCCTTTCTAACATCTTGTTTGCCCTCTTACACTGAGAAAGTGTAGTTTTATTCTATTACCAGATCATATAGAAGTCAGGAAGACATCCATGGCCTGTATACATTCTTAAGGGAATTAAGAGTAAACAATTTCTACCTGTAAAAGCTGATGTACTGCTTACATTTCATAGTAATTCATTTTCCATCATCAGGTATTTTCCAGAAATACAAGTGTAATGCAGACTTGTAATTTAGAGAAGGAGCTGATTATGATAGCTTCTTTTAATGTCTGACAATGAGTGAAATCTAACGTTGTGTGTGGTTCATGGGGACTTCATTATTATTCAGAGGAATGATATTTCACTGGATATGTTCCCAAGGCTGTAGAGTGAACTGAAATGTTTAAACATGAATCTGCGTGCCCTTCTTGAATTTGTGACAGGTGAAAGAAGTTGACCCTCCCCTCCTGCTGTAAATGTAATGTGCTACCATGCATTTCAGTCCAACAGGTGAAAGTCACAAAGGAAATGTGAAGGAAATTAATATAATGACTACACCACAGGTGAAATATATGTCAAGAAAGAAGTCGTCAAAACAGTATACATAGTAATATTTAGTAGCTTTTTCTGGTACTCTAGAAAGGTTAGCAAAGTTAATCTGTGATGGGGCCCTGGAATTCAAAAGAAGGACAAGGCAGATGTTCCTAGAATATTCTGGGCAGTTATAAAACAGCAAAGTGAGGTAGTCATAAATGTTTTTGAACATTTCAGGGTGAAAACGAATAAAATAGAAGAAAATCGTCTGTCTTTCCTGAAAGTAAATAAGAGTCTCTTGTGTTAGGTCTACCTGTTTCTTCCCTGTTTCACAAGATCTGCACCTCCCGAATTTCCCACAGAAATCTCCATGATAATGTCTTCCTTTCAACTGCTAAGTCCATTACTACCATTTTAGTCAGAACTACCATGAAGGTACATAGCAATTTACTTCTTAGTTTTATGTAGTTTTATGGAGAGGAGAGGAGAGGAGAGGAGAGGAGAGGAGAGGAGAGGAGAGGAGAGTTCCTGAAGAAGCAATTAAATGGATTAATATTATAAATCTCCTAAACTGTATTTTGAAGCTCTGTTCAATGAGCAGTGCTAATTTGTATTATTAATTCAGATTAACTGGAAATAGTTTAACTTTCACATAGTCCCAAAGTCTTAACTCTTGGTGCTATAGAAGTAGCACTGGAGTAGCAATAACAAAATAAAAAAACAACAGTACTTTGAAATCAGTGATTGTGTTTTTACCTTTCTTTAAGACAAAACCTAAATTGAGATACATCTAGAAATGTCTCTTTATAGCCGTACATGTGTGGTTAATTTTTTTTTTCTCTTATAAGTCTTAGGTTTTCCCTTTCTTCTTACCTATCCTATAAGAACATACTTAAATTCAGCTATACTCAGGCTCTGTGCTCTAATAGAACATAAGTCCTTGGAGCATTAACAAATCTCTCAGCTTTTAAATAGACTGTGACCTATTCATTTACAGGGCTACTTCAATAAAGCAATAGCTCACTTAGGTTAATGATGGATCACAGTGTGATTCGATTTGCAGAGTGCAGGCTTGCCCATTATCCCCTAATGTTTGTATGGGTCATGTTATCACATCCAAATAATGATTCATGCCACCCCTTGTTCCTGGAGGTATCACAATGATTACAAGAAAGCTCTGTGTGCTAGTACACAAAGCCTTCAGGGTTCTGTTGGCTGCTGTTGAGTTATTAGTTTTGGCTGTGGTATGATAAAGCAGGAAAGACTTGGGTTTCTCGGTGGCTGTGACACCTTCCTCCTGTGATTCAGTTGGCCATCTGGATAAGCAGATGGGATGGACGTTTGTAGAAATCAGATCTGTGTTTCTGTCTTTTGCATCTTGCTTTTTTTCCTTTTTTAGTGAGGAAAGTTAGCTGACCCTGGCCTGCTGTGACAGGTTATTAGCAAGTCTAGAGTCTTGTAATCTTTTTTTCCCCCTCTCAGCTTGAGATGAAGATGGAGCAATTTCCAACAGTAAGAAAAGGTCTCTCTACTTTGATACTGACTATAGATACCATTCAGGAGAGACTTGGGCTGGTAGCACCACAGAGAAGAGAAAAGCGATTATGTTTTGTAGTTGCAAACACAAAGCAAGTACCAACATGACAGTTCTTTTCCAGTCCTGCCACGCAGTTGTTTGCTCTGAAGGAGTCCTCACCTAGTCACAACAATTCAAAACACAAAACGTGATAGAATAGAACAAGGGAAGTTTTGAATGTACTTGCAAGTTCTTTTTGAATACTTCTAAGTTTTATTCAGTTTTCATGCCTGTCACCACGTTTATACTGTGTGACCATCGGGCTGCTCATTGATCTAGCTGCTCACAAAGACAAATTTTAAATGCTTCTGGTAAAACTGTCATATTACTGGCACAAAACTTCCTAAACATTAGCATTTTAGCTAATATAGACTACAAGTAAAATATGAGTGGGCAGAGGAATAGTTTGGCATTTTCTTATACGAAGATATTAAACTTGGACAAATAGAAAAAAAAATGATCTTTTTTGCTTACTACTAACTGCACATGGAACCTAGATAAAGGAGAAATCGCAAAATCTCAGAATGGCGCAGGTTGGAAAGGACCTCAAGGATCATGAATCTCCAATCCCCCTGCCACATGCAGGGCTACCAGCCTCCCCATTTAATACTAGACCAGGCTGCACAGGGCCCCATCCAATCTGGCCTTGAACACTTCCAGGGATGGGGCATCCACAACCTCTCTGGGCAGCCTGTTCCAGCACCTCACCACTCTCTCTGTAAAGAACTTCCCCCTGACATCCAACCTAAATCTTCTCTCCCTCAACTTAAAACCATTTCCACTTGTCCTGTTGTTATCTACCCTTTCAAAGAGTTGATTTCCCTCCTGTTTGTAGGCTCCCTTTAGGTACTGAAATGCTGCAGTGAGGTCACCCGGCAGCCTTCTCTTCTCCAGGCTGAATAAGCCCAGCTCCCTCAGCCTCTCTTTGTGGGGGAAGTGCTCCAGTCCCCTGATCATCATTGTGGCTTTCCTGGACCCTCTCCAATAGTTTTCTGTCTTTCTTGTACTGGGGTCTCCAGACCTGGACACAGTACTCCAGATGGGGCCTCACAAGAGCAGAGTAGAGGGGGACAATCACCTCCCTGTCCCTGCTGGCCACCCCTCTTTCGATGGAGCCCAGGATACCATTTGCTTTTTGAGCTAGAAATAACTCCTTATGGATAAGGAAATAATGTTCTTCAAGTGAATTAGTTTTGTTGCAGCAGAATTTAAAGGTTCTCCAACAGTTTCTGTCACTAGGGAGAGAGAATAGTTATACATGGTTCAAGAACACTTTACTAAGGTAAGAAACTGATGGTGAAAAATAGGACTGGAATACACCTGTTGACATCATTTTTTCCACTTTCTCTGCTTGTAGACAATGATAAATATAATACAGTCAACAGTGGTAAGTAGTGATTAAGTATTTGGAAATACGCTTTCTAACCAGTCGACTTCTTTTTTTATCCATCCATACTTAAAACTACATGTATATTTATACAAATGTAGTGCAAAAATGATGTATTTCCTAAATAGCTCGAATAATCAAGAGCTGGTTCCTTATATGAGACATTAGAACTACAATTCTTTGTGATTAAAATACTATTGCTGTGTTGACCTACTAGGCAGGGAATTAGGAGAAAAGATGGGCACATATAGTAAGCGAATAAAGCTATTTCATTACCTTAAATAGATTTGGTTCTCTTTATATAACGTTTTTATTCTGCTCTAAAAGCATTACGCAAAAAACATCCCCAGAAATAGTGCCAGTGATCTCAAAATTGTAAATAGATTTCAAACCTAAATTAGATTTCCCAGCTGCGTATTGGTATATACACACAGTGAAATAGTGAAAAATGGCCTTTGAAATGTTTACTAAATTAAAATTCTGAAGTCTTGCTTATTTTAATTTGCTAAAAGTTTCAGCCCATTTAAGGCTCAGAAGTCCCTTGTGATATTTTCTTGAAGCTTTAATGGAAGGAGTTTTCTTCCTTTTCCATCCCTCTACATTAACAGAGTAATGATTTCTGAGGATCAATATTGCACTTATGTTTGGAAGCTTAAAGTCACGCAGTCTTCATTCAAAAGAGTTTTTGAAATTTCATAGGATGTCCACACTCACTAATTGCAAAGACCAACGTACAAGCCTTTGCACCCTCTTTCCCATCTTCCATTTCCAGTGACAGACATTTCAGTGAAATTTAATCGTCTAGTTTGCATCTGAGAAACATTCAGAATTTATTTATTTATACTCTGAATACAAAGGCATATCTTTCAAACTTGGTGTACTAACATTAGAGGATATGTGAACTACAGGCATTTTTTTGCAAGCAAAGCAAAACCTGCTATTTAAACCATAACCATAGTTGTAACTCCTGCCTACTAATTTTACAGTGAGTAATTTTTGTAATAATAAACATAAAAGCTTAAAATTTCAAATTTTCAAAGTTTGTGTTAATTTTGATAGTTACAAATGAAGTTATTTGCAAGGGGTCATGCAAAAGAATGAGAGTTTTCAACTAGGTTTTGTTTTTATCTTCATTATATGAAAATATCTGAATCTCTTTTGCTTGTGCTTCCCCACCCCAACCCCTCCCCCCCCCCCCGGAAAGAACAGTGCAGTGATAATGCTTATCTGCAAGACTTCAAGAAATGCTTGGCACGACTGTTATTTTTCAAATGGGAGACTGGAATCCCACCTTAGAAAAGATGCATTATTCTTTTTACCATATTTGAGAGGTTAGAGTTAGGACACTTGTTCATGAGTAGGTTTTATGGTAGAAAAGTAATGATCTTCAGAGGTACTTAGATCCGTAACTTCCTTCTATCTTATTTTAACTGCGAAGTAGGAATGAAGTAATTGCAATTTCTTGAATATTTAAGGTAAATCCTTTTGTAGACCCTAAATCTAGATGAGAAACAACACAGCAATATTTTTATGTTAAAGAAAATTGTGGATCTCTGAAAGATTTTAGATGTATATTGCCTCTGTTTTACCTAAGAAGCTCATTGGAATCTGTTGTAGTACAGAACTCCTGACACAGAACACTATGCACAACTTTATCTGGAATTTATTTTGAATTTTCTCTATCAATAAAAGACTTTTCAAACTTTCAAAGAGCTTAGTTTTGAATTACAACATAGGCCTTTCTATTCTGCTTCATTTCAAGTAGTAAAAGTTGCAAGGAAAATGCTTATTTCTGCCTTGTTCGTTAGTAATTCCAGGGCAAATGTGACATGGTTCCATGATACCAAGATATTGATATTGAATGAGAGAGATATAACTGGCTTTATTTCAGTAACAGTAATGATTTTCTAATGGCTGCTATCACCATATTGTTTCACTTAAACATACTTATATATTTATTTATGTAATACATTATTGATTACATAAATTTATTAGTGGTTATGCAGACACTAATGCTCTACATACTGTATATTATTTGGATCAGCTTGTTTTTGACACTAGACATCCACTAAGCTAGTCATAATGACATGTGCATCCATGTTATTTCTATGTTTGTTATTTTTATCCTTCTTTTTTATTTCTAACTCAACTGAATCAGTAAGTATGGACATGATGAAATACTTATTAAAAAGGGAATTATATTTATAAAAGGATTTATAAAACCAGAAAGGTTTGAATACTAGCTAATAATACTGAACATATGGATGTGATCGTCCACCTTTCATAGGTACAGAACTGAAAAGAGAAGTTCTGAATTACTGAGAATGAGTAACTTCTGAATGCGCTATAGAAATTCTCGTTGAAACCTTCCTAATGGAAATATTCTTCTTGTGACAATTTGATTTTCAGCTGAAGAAAACATTCTGTTGTGAAGAAATGTGAAAAGATGTGTAGATAGATCAAGCAAAATATTCCGTAGACAAATCTGCAAATCTGTGAAATTTCTCAAAATAGAAAGAATACAAGAAGGGTTGTATGATGTCAAAGTTGTAGTTTTTGACCTTTTTGCACCTTTCCTCTGAAAGGGAGAAATGCCATTTAGGTTTCCTCTCCTTACATAATGCTGCATGGCCTCACAGCCCTGTGAACTATCCATTACAGAAACAGTTTGTGCAACATCATGGAGCAGAACAGGAAATAAGAGCAGGGAGAAGTCCCATGGCAACTAGGCCATTCTGTAAGCTTTGAATTCCACCCATCACATGGCATCTAGGAAATATTTGAACTAAGCAATATTGCGCATTTTGGCTAAACTTAGGTTTCATTTTTGCCTTTTTTTCTTTTGAAAAACAGAAATATTTCAAAAGCAAATCCCTGTATTTTTAACTTTCATAAGTGATCTTATTTATTGTTTCTTAACTCTTGTATAACAGTTAAGACCCCTAAGTACTTTATATCTGTTGCATGTGAGTTTACAAATATCAGAAGTTGTGTTTATCTACCTTCTTTGTAGAGATTTCCACCATTTATTCAGTACTCCATTTATTCAATCACTTTTCCACCAGATCAAGACTTACAGAAGGACAAGTGACACGACACACTAAATTATAGAAGTTTAAGGGCTTGGGAGAGTTATTGCCTTGAGTCGTTGTCTGACAATGTAAATAATTATCTTAATATCCAAGTCTGACCCTCTCCTACACTAGTGGAAGTACCACATACTGTTCTCGCTTTTTTATAACAGTTATGGCTGATTATTTTTCATCTTTCCTTGAGGACATTTATCAGATGGATAACTTAATGTCTGTGTCTTATGATTTCTTGACAGCTGGCCATAAAACCTGATAAATGCTCCTGCCAAAAAAGCAACATGAGGGTTCCAAAAAAAGTTTGCAAATTCTAATAATGGAGATTATTTGATTGATGCACAGTATGCAATTTAATTACAAAAATAAATGAGGAAGAGGAAATTTGTCACTTCCCCATTCATTATTCCTTAATTAGAGTACAACTAATCAGGGTTTCTGATTGGCTGAAATAACCTCTGATATAATTTACTGCACTGCCATTACAGTAGGATAAATAGGAAATCATGAATTATGTCTCACTGCAAAAACAACACAAAAGAACAAGGAAACATGATGAACCTTAAAATATTGTAAACAATGCTCTGTCGGCAATCTGTCAGATCAGTAATTTACTGCAACTAATGAAATGTTTGCCAGGCAAAGTGAAAAGTGTACATTTTTTCAATATGCAATATTCATATATATTCTATTTCTGACTACCAGAGTAGATCAATACTGCACCTGAGACCAATGCATTCATTTTGGTTTTGGCTTGTGTAAATGCATTCAACATGCTTTGCTTAACATCCAAACACATAAAGTGGACCAAGCAGATGATGGTAGTAACACAGCTCTGAGGTCATTATGGCTTCATTGTGGAGGCTAAATTCAGAGTAAAATATCTAATTTTTCTTTTTTTCCTAAGTCAGTTACACTTTATCAGCCTGGTTGTGCTGTGATGTCTGTTGTGTGCTTCAGCTACTTGCATTGTCTATAATTTAATGCACGTATTTCATGGAAGAAGACAGGACAGAAATGGGAAGTACACTTTGCATATTATGGGAAGTACACTTTGCATATCATAAAAGTCAGAATGTTTACTTAAATACTTTCATGCCTTAGTGAAAAAAGTGTAATTATTTTATTTGAAAGTCTGATAACTGAGTAGGCAAACACGACAAGCATGATGATGCATATGGTCCAGGACTCCTAGGTGTGACTGTGGGAGCAGGAGGTTGAAAATTCTGGTGAGTGAAAGTTATTTCTTCTTCTTTGGGACTGCCAGTGTTTCCATTCATCCATCATTCCCTCCATTCTGGGCATACAAAAAGAGAGATAGGAAGAAAATTGTCCAAGTAGAGGCTATCACAGTGGTTAAGGAATACTTCTAGGATGTTTAAAAAAAAAAAAGTTTGAATTTCTATTTGCCTTGGCTTTAACCCAGCTCTCATTTTAAGTAAGTAACTTTACCTCCATACTATTATATAGCCTAAGTATCTCCAAGGAAGGTATTTAAATTTTTATAAAAACCTAAAAGGTCGTTGTTATAGAGAAGAATTGTAAATGGCTCTGTAGTGCAGCTGGTAGACTTCTTACCCACACTTACAGAAGCAGGTTGGTTTTCTGTGCCAAATTAGGCCAAGTGGGGACTTTAAACTCCTCGGTCTTCCTGCATTTCAGATGAGTTACCTTTTGCAGTACTAAGTGGTCTGAAATCTGTCTGCAGGCTCTTTACAGGTGATCCAGTATTGTCTCTGTGCTGAACAGGACCACTTTTGAACTCTGAAAAAGTGTAATGGGCAAAAGATACATTTTAATCTTCTTATTTTTTTTTCTCAATTTATTTTAATCCAATGGATGATTTATACTGCATTTCTTTCTCACTTGGACAAAGTAGAACTGAATTGTTTAAGGAAGAAGGGCATATAGGGCAAAACAAGAATCTTTATACAAAGATCTATAATCTTGAATGTCTCACAATGAGAAAACTCTTGGGGGGTATGGCTAAAATGAAGTAATTCTTTGAAAAATGCTTATCTCATTGTAATACAGGTGCACATTAGAGCAGCTTATGTGCTCCATTGAGAGCTCAAGCACCAAGCCACAGGCTTGATATGATTTTCTTTGATTTCAAGGCTTGTAATTAAGCAGGTACAATGTGTAAGACTGAGTCACATACATTCCCTTTTGTCCTTAGTGCTTCAAGCAGCATATAAAAGATTACTAATTTAGTAGGCTAGTAATGGCAGAAAATTGTGTACTTTCCTCTCTTCATTTCTGCAGTAATGTTGTCTCTTGTGTTCTTGTTTAGGCAGAGCTTGTACATGATGTGTGGGACATCTCTGTGAGCGTGTGTGTTCCCAGCATCCTGGTAGTGTCCTTTTATCTCTTTTTTTCTTACTATTGTGTTTGTGTGTATATGTATATGTACGCTTTCTCATTCTTTTACACATTTTTCTTCTAATTTTTTTTTTCTAATTATTATTATTATTTTTTGTATCTTGATATCTCATTCAGAAGAGGATATGTAGCTCAGTTATGCTTCTGTATTAGGCTTAAGGAGCCTCCTGCTGCATTCCAAGAAAGATTGGTCACATCTGCAGAAAAAAGTAGTACTCAAATGCATCAGATTCTGAGAGAGAATCAAGGCTTTATGCTGATAACCGGAAATTCTAGTAGCAGAAAAACAGCTAGAATACTTGCATAGGGATGTTCATTTTCAACGTATTTGTATCTT
Organism: Centrocercus urophasianus; assembly: GCF_019232065.1. NCBI lineage: Eukaryota > Metazoa > Chordata > Aves > Galliformes > Phasianidae > Centrocercus > Centrocercus urophasianus. The sequence goes on along the minus strand of NW_024884253.1, from coordinate 73,014,742 downwards.
GGTAGACATCTCTGCCATTTGATTGTATCTCTATTTTTACCTCACTATTTTATAGCAAAACACATTTGCAGAATGGAAAATAAGACGTGAAGTCACATCCAATGTCTCCTTGTCTTTCTTATTATAAAAAATTCTTTGTATACTGTAGTTCAACCTCTGAGAAAATTATTCAAAGGAGCAAGGCAGAAACTCTTAGATATATGTAATCAATATAAATATTTGGATTTCTGTAGATGCTCTGTCAGAATTTTATTGTACAAAATTATGCCTTAATTCAGATGGTTCTTGAAACTTAACATATTATGACATCTCCTGAATAAATAGAGGGTTTTTTTTCTTCATTGTAGAAACACTTGAATCAGTAGGCAGCCAAGAGAAGAGAAATAAGACAGCCTGTGATCTAGACTCTTCATGTGGTTTTTAAAAGGTACAGAATTATTTTTATTTCATTTGTTCACTTCAGGCACCTCCTACCTGACCTTGGTGAGACTTGTAGCAAGTGCTTTTACATAACATTTTTAAAGAGAACTCATGTGTTTTAAACTCCCACATGGATTTAGACATCTCAGCAATTAAAAAAATAAATAAATAAATCCACAACAAATATCTGTGTTTATTTGCTGAAGTATTTAGGTTATTTCTTTCAAATGTGCAGGCTCTGTACTTATGCTTTTTGATGGTAACTTTTGAATGCTCTCCAGGTACTGCTCTGTCTCATGACAAACTAAGAAGATAGCAAGTGCCATCTGCCTGCATCCTTCAAAATATGATGCTGACAGAAAAGTGGTATCATTAGAAAAGGATTAACTGTGATCTCTGGAGGTCATCTAGTCTAACCTCCCTGCTACACATGTGCAACCTTCTGTACAGAGTCTGCCTTACCAGAGCAGTTGGACTAGATGACCTCCAGAGTTCCCTTCCAACCCTTAGAATTCTGTGTGGTTCTGTGATATTAGCATCAAATATACTCCTAACAGTTTGACAACCATGGCTGTAATTGAGGCTACAAAGCCACATGGGATCTGCTCTGTCATCTCATTGGGATCATGATTGTTATACATTCAAGTATTACCATGAAATAGTGCATAGCTAATGAATACTTCCATCAGTTCAATTGCTTCAATAGTTTAGGGAGGCTTCAATAGTTTAGGAAGGCTTTCTGTAGATGAGCAAATAAATGCTATTTCCTGTATTGCTAAATAGGATGGGGCTACAAAGTTTTAAATGGTAAAAGTAGAGAATCTAGTTTTGTGAGCTTTTAAGGTATTACTCAGAAACATCGTAGTTTTAATGATGTTAAATTTGATTTTATATTTAATTAAATGAAATGTGTAAAACTAAATCTGATAGTTAAGTGTGACAACATAATTGCTCTTATTATTTTTCCATATGTTAAAAAGCAGATTTCCTCCAATGTCAGTATAATCAGGATAGTACAGCTCATTAACTTCCTTGGGTCTATGGAGTTCTTCCATAGAAGATTTCTAATTCTAATTTCTAATTTCATGTGCATCTGCACGCAAATAAAAGCAGCGTTAATCCCTACAAAGGTGAGATGGCTCAAGAGAAGAGGTGGTTGATGTGGGGAGAAGGAAGAGATGTCACATAGGTCTCATTGTTCTGAAAGCTAAAGAATAGGTTAATAGTATATTTGACATATTGAGAAGTAGCCTCAAGCAATTTCTCCATTCTAGTTCCTAAAATAATTTCCCTGTTAGCCTAAGCTTTTGACGCAACTTCAGTTCAGCCTGATATCTTTGAACAGTAAGAAAAACACACAACAGTCTTTAACATGCCTCCCTGATGGCTTTTTCTGGTCTTGATAAATTGAAAGAGTGAAAGAACATTTTTTTTCCCTCTGAAACCCAAACATTTTATTATTCTAAGTATTCCTGAAGAATCACAGATCACAGAATCACAGAATCACCCGGGTTGGAAGGGACCTCAAGGATCATGTAGTTCCAACCCCCCTGCCTAGAGGGCCACCAAACACACACATTCAGATCAGGTTGCCCAGGACCCCGTCCAACCTGGCCTTGAACACGTCCAAGGACGGGGCATCCACAACCTCCCTGGGCAGCCCATTCCAGGGCCTAACCACTCTCCTTGTAAAGAAATTCCCCCTAACATCCAACCTAAATCTTCCCTCCTTCAAGAAGCAAATGTCTTCCACTATTTTCAGGAAGAACTGACTCACTGACTTCTTCAATTTTCAAGAACATGTTGGCCTATCATGGGAAAGATTTCTGGTCTGGAAGTAGAAGTTTGGTATAGAATTAAGTGATAAAAAGTGTTCTCTGCGCAATGAGGTTAACCATCAAGTAATCTTCTCACTGTTGAAATAACTGCGACATTAATGATTTTGAGAATTTAAGCAACAATGACAATTTAAGCTCTCAATTACAAATACAACATGATTTTTATGTCTTTGTCCTCCTCCCTAATGAATTCAAATTTCAGCTGTAACATCAGTGTTATTTTATATAAGCTTTGCTTGCGTTCCTTAGATGAGATATGTGCATCCATTTTGTCTTTATATATCCATCTGTGTATTTCTGTATTATGCTTGATCTTATCTAGCATCTTTAACATGATTTAACAGACAAGTGTAAATAAATTTAAAAAAAGATCATAGAATGGGGAAAAAAATATCAATGTAGAGGCAGCATGCAGCCTCCAAATCCAGTCACTGGGACTCAGAATTGCTAGGAACTTGCTCTGTTCAGCTTGTCTGAAAGATGACACTCAGATTGCTCTTGGTCTAAGGCAGATTTGATCTGATCTGTTTCTTGCATGACTGGGTAGGAGGACAAACAAGAGTGTACTGGGACCACTAAGAGAGGTGCTGGGAAGATGCAGCAGTGGTTGTTATTCCCCAGGATGAGAAATGACACAGCAGTCACAAGTGCAAATCCACTGTGAGTCAAACTTCGTAAATACTGGAACTAAATGAACAGCATGGAAGAAGTACTTTGTTATTTCCTTATATATTCTTATGCCTATAGTCACTCTAGTTATTCCAACCTTCCCTTGGTTACTTAATCCCACTTTCCCTGTTTTGTCCTACTTCACTTGTTTATTTTATGGATGATAAATTTGTCCTCAGTGCAACAGATCTAGGACTTTGTAGATAATTCAGTATGTGTTGCTTTTTGAATGTATTGGCAATTAAAATATGTGGATCACTCCAAAAGTAATGCAGTCTTTTTATCTCCGTAGAAACTGCAACAGAGACAAAGAGCACAATAACGCTATTTTGATACAGCAAATTCTCAGCTGCAAAATGCTATTTTTCAGCATAGCCTTCAACTGTGTATTTTCACCAGCTTCATGCCCTGCTTGTAAAAATCTGCAGCAGTGGAGGTGACCCACTGTTGCTGCCCCCATTCCTGAAATGCACCACCCATTGCCTCACTTTGCTCACACCCATTATTTGGTCTCTACGAATGTCCAGCAAGCATCAACAAATGTCAATGGATGCAGTTTTTTCCACATGGAGGAATTTATTTTCACTCCTTTGCTATCCATGTCAGATACTATTTTGTCAGACTGCCTCTCTGCTGCCATCTGTCACATGGCAACAAAGTGTAATGGAATATTGTCCGGAAGGTTCAACCTCTACTGCCATACCACCAACATCCACCTCTGATATGCATCAACATAATAAAGTAGAAAGAATTACTTTTGGAGCAGCCCTCATAATTATCTCAGTACACTTTTAAGTAGCGGTAGGAAAATCAAAATTACATCTTTGGTACTAGCTTTGTTTGGTGTAATATTCTTCTTTCTATGGGAATCTGAGTGTTGAGAAGATGAAAGGTAGCCCTGAAACAGGGCAGATTCATGACAGCTAGAGAGTAACTGGGATGGAGCTTCTCAGTTCACAGATATGCAAATACAGCTGTCCTCAGATTAGTGTTTGACTGAATGCTCCTTGATGCCTTACTCTTGAAAGGACAACAGTGAAATACCAACAGACAAAAATAACATGAACAGGGAGCAAAAATGCTGTTGGTACAGAAGTTCCATTCACTTTACCCACATCTGGGTCTGAGCTTCAGTGAGCAGAATAAATAGCAATGGAAAAAATTGTCAGTATTTTATTATATTTCTCAATCTTTGTCTTCAAGCCATCTGAATGGTTGAATTAACTCAGTTGATTTTTTTAGCTGCAGTTTGGACTGTTTGGATTTTAATTACCAGCTATTATATATCTAGTTTTAGGGAGGAGTGAGATGAATTTTACACCTGTGAGTAGTAACCTCTGCCCACATTCACTCGGTGGATTTGTTGAATATTAGCTCTGGTAAAAATGATCAGTTGTATCACAATTAGGATAAAATATCTTCAAGCAATTTAGTGCACAATTAATAAAAATTCCTCCCATTTCTGAAGCAACACTTACCAAAAACTATCAGGTCATGAAGCAAAATCGCATAGGAAGAAACTCGTATCTGCTGATCATCTACTGAACATAAATACATTAGATAAAATCCTTTTATTATGCTGTTTAATTAGCTACTACATATCTTCCCAAGCAGATAAAATGTGTTTTATGGATTTACATGTCTAAGATTTGCTTTTTCACCCCTTTAGGAGTGCTTAAAATGCAGTTAATTTGCAGGATAAATATCCAGTTGTTTGTGAGGCCCTGCAGTGATGATACGTGCTTACTCTGTTATTTAGCATTTCAGCATTTAGAATTTGTGGATTGCAAAGCTGAACTAATAGAGCTCAAATTGCTTTAGAGCCACCATGTACTTCGTTCTGTTACTAGGGAAGAGAAGAATCAAAATATAACTGGCACTGCACAGGGCAGATAAATGTGGCCATTAACAGCACTGCCAAATCAGAAAAAATTATTTATGTGCAGAAGCCTTTCTTGGCAATACATGATGAATTTTGTTATTTTTAAATGTTAGATCACCTCACCTGAATTTCACTTGCTTTGAAGTAAGACTTTTAAATGACCACTTAAGCTTAGTATTGTTAGAACTAATGTCTTAGAAAGCTTTTGGTGCTGGAAAATACAGAGTTTGAGTCTGTGCTCATTTGCATTATTTTTTCAGTAGCATCACTTGATGGTATTAAGAGAGTAAAATTCCAGCTTTGGGTAGTGCAAATGACAGCAATCTCAATCTGAGGTCTTTCTCACTTTGATCTCCCTAGTTAAAAAAATTGTCTAAAGTAAAAATCTTCAACAGACAGGCCTGAGTTTTGCTATGTGTTAACTGTACTTATATATCTCAGTTTCCAGCAGAAGGCATTCTCTGTCCTGTTACAGTAGGTCACTAGTCCTAAAGGAAAGCCCATACCTGAAGTGGACACGGGAAGCAGGGAAGCTGTCATGGAATGTAAAGAATTTTATGAGCTCAGGTTAAGTCTGCTTTTCCTACAGAAACAACAAAGCAAGCTACAATGCTAATTGTCTCTGACCATCCCGTTTCACACTGTTCTTCTTAGAAAGATGGGGAAGAAGTGTGATAAGTGCCATTCAGAGTTGTTTAAAACAGTTGACATCCAAATTTTTATGTGACGATACAAGTCCCTGTTTTCGCTGATTTTAGTATTTTCATGTGCTCATAGTTAAGATGAGTGAAAATTTCAAATGCAGCTGTTGTGGGTGTGTCATTGATCAGGCATCATCCTCTAGGCCCCTGTGTCTTAAATACATAACATTGAAATTATAAGTGAAACTCCACTGCTGGTTTTGCATCTGCATCTCTGAATTATATTGCTCATTTGTGACATGCGAACTGTGAGAGCTTGCTTAATCTAAATGCTAATTGTACAGTACTGTGAACCCATTATTTTCAATTTCTTCCATTTTTTCGTACTGAATTGTTCTGTGGAATTTTACCACAGCATTTTTTTTTTGGTATGTACTCTTCTCTCTCTTTTCCCAAAGACTTCTATCAGTTTCTCCAGTGCATATAGCAGTACTTCTTAATTTTTGACGTGGTGTTTGTTGTTCAGGGTGTATTCTATGTAGGGCAGGGACCAAATGACCTGATAGATCTCTGGGAAAGAGAAACCTAGGAGGACTTAACCAGTGATGAATAAGAAAATTAGCAAGGAAAGCAGAACAAATTCTTTCCTTAACTGAAAATATTATTAAAGACTGTTTTGGGGCAAGTGTACTAAGTTTTTATTGTGAAGGATTCTTGGCAGTAGCTGTCCTAGTTTCAAGCCACACAAGTGTCTGAATTTGTAGTTAGTGTGAAATTATGCACTAGTATCAGTAAACAAAAATATTCAGTTAGATAATTCCTAAGTTCTTCCACATCTAGAGCTCTGAAATAGATGTTTATGTACCTAACTTTAGGCAGTTTGATTTGAAGCTGGACATATTTTTTGTATATGTTTTGAAGATCATCTGACACTTTATCACACCACTTAAATATCTAACGTTTCAGATAGTTTTGCAGGACTAGAAAATACGATATGAAAGGCACTTAACTGTGTTAAAAAAGCATTTATTCTTATTTCAGCGAAAGCTGCAATAAATTTGATAGAAGTAAACAGATTTGAAATGTAATAAACTGACACTTCACTAGTTATTTCTGAAATATCTGACCGTGAACAGGCTAAATTACAAAACATACAGTTTTTCAGTGTCAAAGAATGTATTTGTTTCTTAACTGCAGGGCAACTAACAGATTTCATTTTCTGCTCAGAACAAACTTTATTTCTTTCCAATACTGGAAGGACTAGCATAAAAGTCAGCAATAATTTTGAGATAAAATCACACAAGAAATGACAATTTTGCTGTTCAATGTAATTCAACACTAAATTAAAAATTAATAAAAATTGGCTACTTAACTGCAACATTTGAGAATTGTAGCAGTAAAATTTGGTGGTTTTGTCTTTACTAAGTGTGCAGACATTAACACATCATGAATGACTGCAGTGCATTCTGGGACACGAGAACTGGCAGAATTCAATATCTTACAAATATTAAACATACTGGCAAATGTTTGAATGATTCTGCCAGCATACTACAGTATCTGTCAATGACTTGTCTTTTATGGTAAAGATGTATTCAGTTTTGACATTTAAAAATATAGTGAACTACTAGCAATTTTTTTTAAAGAAACTTTTTTAAAATTTTTTTTTAAATGCTTGGAAGAAAGGATTGGTTAGTTGTTGTTGATTATTTTGTTTGCTGGCAGCCTTAGAATTTCCAGTCCCACAGCCAATGTGTTGCTCAAATAAATGCATTATTTCGCTGGATGATGTATTATACTCTAGCAAAGGAATCACAGTCAGATGATTGTTAACTTGTTAACTGCAATTTTTTTTTCACTCACGTTACTTTGTAAGGGAGTTATTAGAGATATGAGTGCACTTCGAGCTGAAGTGTCCCAAACATTTTGTTGTAACTCAACAATGAATAGCTGAATTGAGCTATTGCAATAAATTGACCCATGCAATGTTAACATAAAACTCTCTAGCAGCAGGTTTTTGGCCTGATTTAGTAACTCTCTAATTGCATATATAAATATTGATTGAAAAGAATTAATAAGGAAATGCAGTGGCATTTAAAATAAATCCTATAAATGTCAAGGTAGACAGTCTAAGGAAAATATTAATCTTCAGTTAACTGTTACAGTTACAAATAAAATGTAATTACTAGAATTAAAAGGAATTAATGAGCTGATTTCTTTTATGGGTGTTTAAAGTATCAGAATTTTCAGGAGAATGGCTTTCATGAGAAGATATTTCCATTAGAACAACAACATACTTCTCAGAAAGCATTCACAGCTTACAAGTATTGCAGGTTACATTTGGATGTCAGGTTATGCAGAAGCCAAAATTTAGTGTTAAGAACCTGGAAATTTGGAATCAACTATGAAAACAATTAAACTTGTCTGCTATTGTCCTACAAAAACTTGAAAACTAAAGATATTTAATGGAAAAACTGTAACTAAAGCATATGCATGTCTGTGCTTTTTGGCTGTAGATAAAACTCCAAGCATCTCAGTTTCTGTAACTCTAACTGGTGAAAATCTGGCTTACAACATTTTTACCTGAATGAATGCTAACTTCTTAAATGCTTTTTTTTTTTTTTTTTTTTTTTTTAAGCCTCTGAAAATAATTCTTTCCCAGTAAACATTTTGGTAGTGATTGTATTTTGGAGTTTTTATGTTCAGCCAGTTCAAACCAAGTGACCCATGATATGAGTACTGGAAATAGCTAATTGGAGGTTGAGATCTCTGAATTTCAGAGATTTTCCTAGGAAAACAAACTATTATGGGTTCATGAGGATTACTACATGAAGGTTTTGAAAGTAGTTTACCTTGTTACGTATGCTTCTGTGTCTTCACCTTTATATTGACTTTTTCTTCACCATACTTATTGTAAATGAACAGGAGTCATTTGTTTGAAGTAGTTTCATTAAGTTCTCACATGGTTGATTAATGCATCAGAAATTTTACTGCTGCCACTGATGAGCTCCTGGTAAAACAGAATTGGAGATGGATTGTACTGAAATGTTTAAACGTAAATGAAGTTCAGAGTATGATATTCGAAACGAAAAGTAAGTTTTTTTTAACTTCCCAGATACATATGTACTGCCAACGGCAGCAGGTAAAGTTGATTATACTCCTGACTTTTTCTTAGTTACTTCTTGTGCACTGTACATTTACAGCTTTTCAAATGATGAAAATCTGTCCTATTAAAATTAAAATTAAAAGAAAAAAGTTGGCAGCATTAAGAGCTGCTACTGAAGATAATAAAAATGTAGAACTGAAAATAAAAGCTTTTTTAAAAAACTTTAAAACACAACAAACAATTTTTTAAAGTTATCATTATCTTTTGCATGTTTTTTTTTTTCCTTAGTTTATGGAATACAAAAAAAGTTAAGTTCAACCTTTAAACATTAACTACTTTAATTTAATTTGTTTCTTTGCTTCCAAATTTTATGTTTTATTGTTATCTGCATCATGAATATTCTACAGGTAATGGCTGAAATAGATTAATAGGATTATTTTGAAAAGACACTTAGTGAGATGCACACTTGTTAGTTCCAGCCATCTGTGAAGTATTTATGCTCTGCTATGGAGAACTCTGTAACCTGCATGAAAGAAGCATTGAATCTGTAAGCTTTATCTTCAGTGTAGCTACCCTAGTGCCATTTTTAACTCCTTAACATTTGCTTAAGGAACTACACTACATGAAACGATGGTGAAATGCATGCGGTCTTCATGTGAATTGCAAAAAATGTAGATTATACTGAAAATATTGCCCAGACTTCATAAAGAGATTTTTTTTGTCAATTGTGTTGAACTACAAGTCAACAGAAATCTTTGTAGACATATAGATGGGGAAAAACTGGGAGGAACAACAATTTTTTTGTTAACTTTTTTTGACACTGTAATGATAAAAAATCATTTTTCCTGAATACTAGTTTCCACTGTATGTTTTCAGTAGTTTCAAAATAAGTGATACACTGTGGGGGAACTGCTGAGTCACAGCCTGAACCTCTGATTAATCACCTGAGGTGAGCAATGAGTCAGCCAGAGGAGCACAGGTGAAGGCAATTCACCTGTGCTGCTGGAAGGGGTGGAGCCTGGCTCCACCTCTCCTAGACCCATTTAAGAGCTTGCTACCAGTAGGGAAGGCTCTCTTTTGGAGATCTGCTCTGCTGGAGTTTTGTAAGTGAGCCTAGAATATGGGTAAGCTTTCTATCTATTCTCTTTTTGTTATCATAATCTGCTTTGCCTAACTCTCTTGTTTATTTTGTAATTATAACATCTTAATATTTATTGATTATACATACACAGTGTGGACTTTTCAACCATGATAAAGACAAAAAAGTTAAGTTTGTGCTGAACTTAAGTTCTGGGGAAATATTTCAATAATGGAACATGTTCTGTGTATTTCTGCTGATGTATATAAAAGTGATTCCAATTGTCTTTATGAAAAAATATCAAAAGTGTCTAATGTCACAAAATATTATACTTTGTGTGAGGTCTGTTATGAAGAGATTTCTTTACAGCACAGTGAAGTGTTAAATTAAGCTAATTTGCTGATGATTGAGAAAAGGAGCTAAGTCCTGTGTTTTGTTTTTAAAGTTAATTAAATAACATGACTTCCTCCCAGGCAAAGGTCTATCATAGTCTTATGCTTTATAACAAGTCACTATGTTATCTGACTTTTAGTTGTATTATATTTTTCGTCATCTTTCTGCATCACTGAAGGTTATAATATACTATTTAACTAATTTATCTCTCTTGTAATCTAAATTATAATTCCTTTTGCATTTTATTAAATTTAAAAAAAAAAAAAAAAAAAAGACTAAACAGTAGATACTGTGATTAGTGTTTGAATTGCGCTTAGTCTTTTAAGGCATGTAGTTGCACCAGGGCATACAACATAAAAAGTCAGTGATATCTGAACTGTAATGTTGATTTAAGTGCTGAAAGTCATCTTCAGGCAGAGGTGTTTCTTTTTAAGGTCTAGAGACAGTCTGTCATTAAGCTGTCCTTTTTCATTCTTGTAACTGAGCTATACGTAACCCCCTGACACTTGAAAGCAGCTTATTTTAGACTGGAAGAATTTAGATTTAAAGTAAAAATTTCGGGAAAAATCTGATGGAATCTTGTCTTGTCCATAATCCATTTCATATGTTGCAGTAAGCCAGACTGTGTCGCAGTGGTCTCGTTGCCTGAAAAAACTATCTAGACTAATGTTATACTGTGTTGCGTTGCATTTTAGCACATTTATGTACTGCAGAAATTGAATTTGTATCCTTCACAATAACTGTAGAGGTGATAGTGTTTATTTTTTTTCCCCAGGATTTCTAGGAAAAAGTTCATAAAGTCTTTGAAAATAATACTTGTTAGTGCTTAAGAAGACAAGCTAAGAGATTCAAATGCTTATTAAAAATTAAGATATTACCAAAATACTTACAGTATATTAAGAGAACCAAAAAAGTATGCATTTTTTTTTCCTGGAATGGAAACTGTTGTCTGGAAGAGTTATTTTTCCATCTTCCTATTTCTCTCCTAGCTGAACTGTGGAGAGACAGTATATGGACAGTTCTTTTCTACCGTAGATTTACATTTACCAATTTGATTGTCCCTCTTCATTGCAGAGTAGTTGGACTAGATGAGCATGAAAGATCCCTTCTATCTATTAGGATTCTATGATTTAGGATATGTTCTTATTACTTGAAATCTAAGGAGCAGCTTATCTTCCTTTTCTGTAACTGTCTTTTAGAGTGACTTTCTCTTTCCTAATATACAGTTTGTAGTTTGGTTGGTTTTCTTATCAAATGCTATTAACAAGCAGTTTATCTGGCTTCAGTAATACCTGTTAACATTTATGTGCTTTTGTTTGTGTATATTTGTCTTTTTGTCTGACATGGAGGAGAATTCACATAATGTATACAAGAGCTTTATAATTAAATGTATGCTTAATTCACCTCATTCACCCAGTAGGAAGGAACGTTCCAGAGACAATGATACATCACTGTTCTCTAGCTTAAAATGATTTTCTTCCTCAGTTATGGGCTTCAAAAAGTCTTAGCTGAATATTTAGATACAATAGAAACACTGAGAAAGGGTGAAATGACAGAAAACTTCCCTTCAATGCTATGTCAACTTCTAGATGAACAAAGCCTAGATAAAATATTCCATCGAACTCTGCATTTTCCTTCTTGTACTTGTTGATACAGCTTTCAGACAGAAGTTCTCAAATGGAAAAAAGCCTGTTGCATAAGGCTGGAGATAATCGACTGAAGTCTGCTTCAAAAAAAAGAAAGTCTCCCAGTGAGAAGTAACACCAGTAGTGTTGTGGTGCAATTAGAGGGTAGGGTTAGTGGGGCTGTAGGTGTGAAACCTTTTATGATTATGAAGAATAGATTTTTAGAGAGGAAGGACAAAAGGAAATATTTCTGATCAGTCTTGTCTGTGAAGGACTTACTTGAGGTAATATTTCTGATCACGCTTCATTCTTGATTTAGAAATTCCTCACTAGGATAGTTTCAACAGCTAATTACTGCTATTGTGGAATCAAGCATGTCCTTCATTTGTAGCCTACATTCAGCAAGTATTGGGTTTCTAGCACTGGTGGGATACCTTTTGGTTTCTTTTTGATCTTCAGAAATGTTAGAGATCAAGTTGATGATAAAATTATCAGTGAATAATGCAATCTGTCGCAATAAAATAGGCATCAAATATCATGTGCAGTAACAGTGGTTTAAAATGAGAGTTTATTCTCTAAATTTCCTTAATTCCTTGCAGTTTTCTTAAAATCACAGCCATAAATGCATATAAATTAAGCTAAATATTTTAAAAACTTTCATGAGAAGGCCCAAACAGGGATAAATTGCTATAGAAAATGACTGAACATAAAATAGGTAGTGGAATTCAAAAAAATTTTGTTTTACGTTTGTCTCATGATTTTTATTACATCTCATCTTTACCAGTCAAAATTAACATCTAAAGATGGTATTTTTAAAGGAGCTAAAGTTAGAGTGAATCTTTAAGCTTTTAGACTGGCTTTCCACTTTTCCTTTGCTCTTCAGAAATGTAGGCTTGAATGTCTTAATATTAGCTTTGATATTTATGGATATAAAAAACTTCCATGTTACACAATGAAACCACAGCATTGTGAAGCTAAATTTTACACAGAAGTTTCTTATTGCAGTTAAAAAAAATAACAGTTGTGTTTTTATCCAGAGTGACTTGTGGGCATGCGTAAATCAAAGACATTATAAAATCAAACCCTTGAAATGTATCATCCATGAAATTGATATTTTCAAAACTGTTTATGGATGCATTAGCTCTAAAAGCTTTTCTGCAATAGAAAACTGGGCATTTTCAACAAAGATCTCTCTAATTTTTCATTAGTTTTCTATTACTGAAGATAAAATTGTTTTATCTTCTGAAGCTGAATCTAACTGCACAACAGTCATTTCCCATACATATCATCAGTACTTTGTGTTATTGTTTTAGTCTGTTTTTCCCCCGTTAGTTACAGAATCTTCTTTCTCACTATGAGGTAATATGTGAAGGTGTAGTATCTGTAGCACTGTCCACCTACTTCAGCTTTCTTTTAAAATTAATAGTTCTCAGTTGCAGAGCTTTGCTTTGTAGAACATCTGGTATATCCAAGAGGCCTCATGTGTGAACCAGGGACAGAACACATCCAGTCTGTCTCAAAGGCTTTGCTATTCATGTGGCCTTGGTTATTATAGTTTTATTTGTCTACGCTCCCCAGTGAATTCATGCAGCACTTCTCAGAGGTACAGAGAAAGTATTGCTGTCCACGCTTCTTAGATGGGAATTGAAGCATAACAAAACAAGCGATGCATTTGGAAAAATTTTTCCTTTTTTCTTTTGCATTATTTGATTTTCAACATTTATATCTCTGAGGTGAAGATTAAAATAAAAACCTTTGGCTGTGAAGTTGGGCAACATAGGAACTGATGTTGCTGCCGGCCCCAGTTATGTTGATGAAAACTCGCAGTTACCATTAGCTCAGCTCCTTTAATCAGCCACTCCTTCCCTGAGAGGAGGTGTGTCATCAGTACACTCAATTTCTGTGGTCCACTCAACAGCACTGGGGCTTGAGCTGCCATGGCCTTAGGACTGTAGATAATGGCTTTCCAGGCCATGTATTTCACTATAGTCTTTTTTTTTTTTTTTTTTGTATTTACACCTTTGTCTTCTGATGGAGATTTCTCTCTTTTAGTGGAGCTTTGATTCTTTTTTCCCTTCTTTCCAAATATTTTAATGACATCCAGCTATTAAAAACTTGAGAATTTGATTGAAATACTGCTTACTGCAATGCACAGGTGATTGTTAGGAAGGTGGTCTTCTAAATTTCTTAGACCTTGCAAACTGGGCAAAATAACATTTATCTGGCTCTAACGATCTGATAAGAAGTATCTTCCTAGGACTGAATAAGAAGGCTATAGTATCATATTTCAGGTTGGTCTTCTCTGGGACTTTGTCTTGCTCCCAGTATAGGAACTGTTGAGTCATGTCCTGAACCACTGATTGATCATCTGAGGCAAAGACTGAGTCACCTGGGAAAACAGGTGAAGGCAATTCAGCTGTGTGAGTGGAAGGGGTGGAGCCAGACTCAGACCCCATTTAAGAGTTGACTGCCAATGGGGAAGGATCTCTTTCTGGAGATCTCTCTTTCCTGTGAACCAAGACCCTCAGATACAGCTGAGTGTTCCTTTCCTGTATGTTTCTTTTTCCTGTTTTCATCACAATAATCTTTCCAGCTGTAACACTCCCATTTTGTGCACCTGTGCTAGGGACATTATGTGTAGATTGACAATACTATACATTATTTTATTTACTGCAGGAAAAGAGATCTGCAAGATGGGATACTGAAGACAAATTACTACTTCCCACTAAAACCAGACATTGAGTCCCAGATCAGTTTCTAAAATTTGTATGTAGTTGCTCCTTCATTTCGTAATTCAGTTTTGCTATCTCTGTCTATCAGGTGCAAATTATAAAGGTATTGATTAAAAATCGTGTGCGAATGGGAAAACATAGATGTTGCTTGAAATGTAGCTAATGATATTTCTACTCTGAAAGCCCAGCACAGCTTGTATATCCTCTTTGATGTTGAAAAAGGAAGTAAATTGGAGTTGGATTAAAATGTCAAAATGTTTGATTATTATGTTTCTGATATTATAAATTTTCTTGAAAACAAAACCAAAATGTACACCCCAAATCTGTTATATATTAAAATGATAAATAGTTAATTACAATTTGTTTCATGCAGTTACAATAATTAACAGTAAGTAATTAATAGTTATCTTTTTTAGAAAGATTTTCAGAAAAGAATTTGCATTTTTTGACATCTTTTTGTATGTTCACTTTTGCACTACACTGAAAACCCACTTTTATCTGCAACAGCTAATTTTCATTCTGATTACAGTTAGTTTATTTTCTAGTAAAAATGAGAAGGGAAAATGTTTACTACCTTGAGATGCTCTAATGCAGATATCTGATACAGGCAGAACCGAGAAGGAAATGATTGCTGGAGAGTTACATTAGCTTAGCAATGAGAGATGAGACTCCTGTGTTGGGTATAGGGAAAGCATATGAGCTGTAGACCCCTTGCTCTATTTTTACTGTTACTAATAATATAGATTCCAAAACACTTAGTTCTTCTTCATGAATTTCACTGAAGTATGAGAATTCTCAAAATCAGATTTTAAATATTCTATTCTTATCCCTATTTCTAAGCCCTAAATCAATGAAATAATCAGATTCTGAACAATTTATAGAGTGTATTGATAACTAAACCAGGCATATATTTTTTCTCCACAGAAGTTAATCTATTTTTATATTAATTAAATATTAATTAGTATAAATATTAAATAAAACCAGAGAGATTTCCTATCACTTGGTGATAGGAGCTCACCTCATCAGCAGTTCACACAGCAAAAGAGAGGCCAGAAATCTATGGTGGCATAGATTGTACTTTTAGATCTTATCATACAATGCTAGGAATATGCTTCAAGCATGTGCTTACTGGTTTTCACCGTTAGCTTAACCATTCATACAAATGGTAAATCAGAACCAAAAGGCATGGCAGCATGTACTGGAGCCCTCAGTACAAGAAAGACATTGAGATTTTGGAAAGGGTCCAGAGGAGGGTGACTAAGATGATCAGGGGGCTGGAGCACCTCCCCTATGAGAACAGGCTGAGGGAGTTGGGCTTGTTCAGCCTGGAGAAGAGAAGGCTGCGTGGTGACCTCATTGCAGCCTATCAATACCTGAAGGGAACCTACACCCACGAGGGGAGTAAACTCTTCAAAAGGGCTGACAACAGCAGGACTAGGGGAAATGTTGAAGTTGAAGGAGGGAAGATTTAGGTTGGATGTTAGGGGGAAGTTCTATACAAGGAGAGTGGTTAGGCCCTGGAACGGGCTGCCCAGGGAGGTTGTGGATGCCCCGTCCTTGGATGTGTTTAAGGCCAGGTTGGACGGGGTCCTGGGCAACCTGATCTGAATGTGTGTGTTTGGTGGCCCTGCTAGGCAGGGGGGTTGGAACTACATGATCCTTGAGGTTGATTCTGTGATTTTCCATATCTTCATTCTACAAGAAAGGAACTTAACTTTCCAAAGTCACAAAGACCCTATTTATGCAATGTAAAACCGATTATCAGTATCACTAAGGAAATAGCACTGGCTTATTTGGCATACTTAAGAAAAGGGTACATCAATTTCAATGCCTTACATTTGGGAGAATTAAAATAAATGAAGCAATGTGGTGTTATCTTTCATAGTTGAGAATTAACTTTTTCTAGTTGCATTTTTAATCATATGCCCTGTATGGGAACTGCTGAATCATGGCCTGAACCTCTGGTTGCCTTCACCTGTGCTGCTCTGGCTGACTCATTGCTCACCTCAGGTGATCAATCAGAGGTTCAGGCTGTGATTCAGAGGTTTCCATACATGCCCTCTTTCAAGCCATAGCATGAGAATCCAAATTCTGCTGGAGATCAGTCCAGTGCATGAGCTGCTAGTAGATAAATTTATGGGATGTGTCATCCCTGAAACAAAGAATTAACTTTTGTATTTGTGCATATTTATTCTCACAGACACTATAACTTCTGGTAGCAACACTGAATCTATTCTTACAAGTCCATTCAAAAATAAAAGGAGAGAGAGGGGTGAGGAAATCCAGTACCTACAAGCCTCGCAAGCTATTTATATAGGTCATGTCAGTGAGAGACTTTTATTCGGGTATTTAAGTATGTGTTAAAATAGGTGCTTAAAAGAGGTTCCTTCCTAAAGAGGAAAATGTCATTGCAAAAAAGGAAATTGAAGTGAGTGAGGAACAGCTTTAAAATACACATCTGAGGGAGCTCTGAATTTATGTGAGAAATTAAGTAGTAAAGTAGGTTACTGTGGAGAGGAAATGGGAAGCTATGAATAAGCTGCTGGAATCAGTGGAAAAGGTTTAACACAGGTATGGAAGAAAAAAACCACAGCAAAAACTATGTTTCTGCCTTAAGATTTACCATATAATCAAAAGAGAAATTGAACTTCTTTGAGGATCGCTGCAGTACATTGACAAAACACTTAAAGGTATAATTAGAAAGACACTAGCAGTATCATTTCAGCTGATTTGAAAAGACAAAATAGCAGTATAAGCAAATTCTGTAAAGATGAAAACATTGCACAATATAAAGTAAAACAAGTATATTGATGTTAAATTAGCAGTAAAATTACTGGAAATTACAGTTATCTCAGGGATTTTGAAGATAAAGCTTTCGAACACCAGCAAACTGTAAGTGGAAAATGCTTTGGTGAATAAAATAATCAAAAGTAGGATAAGAACAGTTCAAGATGGTAACACTGCTCTGTTAGCAGATTGAGAGTTTGGCTCTCAGGATTTCACTTACTAACAGATGCTTTTTTTTTGTTCTTTCTCAGGGATATGACAATATTATTGTTTCAGAATCTCAGAGCGCTGATTGCTGAACTGATGAAAATTAGTCAAGTTGGTTAGGACTAGGAGTTGTACTTATTTAGCCCTACTGAAGTCTTGTCTAGCTCATAAATCTTGATGTTCCAGGAGGATTTGAACTTGGTCCCTACATGGTGTAGAATCACTGATGCACTTAGGATGAGCTCATTGCAGCTGGCAACCTGATGCTAGCTTTCATAACCAGGTCTTAAGCCATAAGCTTGATAAGCCTCTACCTAACTTACATGTCAAACACAGAGACAGAATCCACCAACAACACCAACAGTTGCTTAAGAAATACAGTAAACATTTTAACACAACCTTGTATCTATATGATCTGAGAACACATGGAAGGGTGTTCTTACCTACTGTCCCATAGTGTTACTTTAAACTCAGGCAGAAGTAATCATTTTATAGGTATGGTATTTTTTCCCTTGAAAAGAATGGATAGAATGAAGGAAATTTAAGTTTAATGAAAGAATGGGAAACAAATAATGTTAAAATTCTGTCTGAGAATTGCACAGTATTTTAGTTTTGCCTTAGGGTTCTAACTCTATTAATTTAGTAGAAATAAAAATTGACAAAAAGGGTTTGCAGGCAAGTCCAGAGGAAAATGTACTGATTTGTCTGCATCTTCTTCTGCACTGGAGATGACCTGGCCAGTAGTACCAAACAGCTCTGCTTTTCTCTTATGCCTAAAGCAGAGGAAAAGTGTAGGAAAGGAGTTGTCTATTAATTTTTCAAAAATGCTGGAAGCCTGCTGCTTCTCGAACTTCAATATTTCAAAGAACCAAGAACTTCTGACTCAAGACTCAATGAAAAAGTTAAATCCACAATGGAGTTTAACCGAGAAAATTTAGGTTCTTAATCTTACTTTATCAGGATGGGAGAGCTCTCCATAGTGGGATGGAAATATAAATGGGAATTCATATAGATAAAGCGTCAGTTCCTGTATAAACAAGTCAGTCATACAGTATTAGATATAATGAATACAGGAGGAGCGTGCCGAAAAAATCCACATGTAATAATTAATAGAGGAATTTCAGGTCATTACTTTTGTGAAATAATCATTCTTTAAAGACTACAAAAACTTCACATGATCTATATGCATAAAATAGATTTACTGAGCAGATGATAAAGAGTACTGCCAACAGAAAATAGCAGCAAGTAAAAATTAAACCAAGTTGTTGTTGTTGCTTTTTTTTTTTTTTTTTTTTTTTAATTATTGTGCTACAGAGTGTTAAATTTCTGGCATTTTGGAGTTGTACTGAAGTTAGTTTTCCAGGTTTGCAAGATAGGGAGTGGGGGTAATACTGCATGTCTTTTTTTATAAATAAGATTAAAACCTCTGTGCACATAAAAGATGATTTTTTTTGTTTGTTTTAAAGATCCAAAGGTAGCACAATTTTGTTGAATTTTCTTCTTTCTAACCAATGAATCTTGAAGAGTTTCACAGATGGCACTACAAGGAGTCTATTCAGTCAACTGATGTGAGCTCCTTCTATATGGAAATATTTTCTAGTTCTTAAGATGGTCTATCAAAAATAATTTACCCATTTAAAACTTTAGAAGCTATTTAGGTTTAAATGAATGTAAATAAAATCAGCCCATGTGGAATTTTGCCTGGGGCATTCTGGCTTAATCAAATAAGAAAATGGAATGAGATTTTCTATACTTTGTTTATGCACGTTACCTTTTCTCTTATCAGTGGATATTGCTGTGAAGAGTCTGACTCTTCTTGACTCCCTTCCATCTGATAAAATCCTCCTGCAATTCCTCTTCCCCAAGCTGAACAGTCCCAGTTCTCCTAGCATCACTTCCCTTGTTCCAGTCTTTTAATTTTCTTTGTGACTCTTTCTTGGACCTGCCTCAAAAGTCTATGTTTGTATTTTACTTCAGAGTCCCGATCTGGTTAGAATATTTCAGATGTCTCACCATGTCTGAGCAGAGGGAGAAGATCATATCCCTTGACCTGCTGGCAACACTTCCACACTCAATTTCTCATTGCACAGTGTGCTATTGATCTTACCTCAACTCCATGTTGTGATCAACTGCTCATCCAGCAGGATCCTCAGATCTGCTAGGAAGCATCACTTTCCATATTGTTGGTCCCCAGTATGTTCTGGAGTGGTGGTGTTTCCCCAGGTGTATGACTTGGCCATTTCTGTTACTGAGATTCCTGTCTGTCCGTTTCTTCAGCCTTTTGAGGTTCCTCTGGTCTATCAGTCACTTCTTTATCTTCTCCAGGCCTTTCTGTTACCTAGGTAATTTACAAAGCTGGTAGACAGTGCTGGCCCTGGTATCAGTGCATATGCTTCTGTCCTTGTGGTTGATATTGCTGTGTTCCTGAGGCATATGTCATTAGGGTGCTTTCAATGTTCAATACTTGCATTGTTTTTTTCTAATATTTTTTCTTGGTTACTGCATTTATTTAGTGATAGACATTATACAGTCACAGTTATGTAAGTCTATTACGGTTTCAAGTTTTGGGAGAAAATACAGTAGTAGTATCTCTTTAGGAATAGTGTCACAAGTAGCAAGCATTACCTTATGGGAGCCCTGTATAATAGTTAGGCTTTTTTAAAATATTTGCATGAAGTTTAAAAAGATTTTCATTTTAATATGCCAGCTATGAAGAAAATTGTCTTCAGAAATAGACTGATTGTAATATTTTTCTATTTATACAACAGCTCATTTTGTTTCACTGGTGCTTTTTTCAAGAGACTGAAAAAAAAAAATAGTTATGTTGACTGGATAATTTTGAAACTCAAAATTCAAGTAAATTGTCTAAATAGAGTTGAGTTAATCAGATTTTTTATTCAAGTGCCTCTTTGACTTTTATTTCCTCATTTGGAATCAGGAAATTTACTTTCCTTTCTGTCTTGAGTTTTGGAAAGTAAAATGTGTTACATTACTATAGTCTGTGAACAAAGCTTTGCAATGCGGAGAAAGCGTATAGTAACGTATGATAAATACAAATTACTGTGATGGCTTGTGAAACTTCCTTAATAAAATTTGTCCAATGCCATCAAAGCCAAAATGATAGAAATCATATCATATTTTTTCAAGAAATCGAGAAAGCTGGAGAAGTACTGTTTATTATTTTACTAAAATTTTATTAGCTATTTTTTAAATCAGTTAGCATTTTTCAAAAACACAGTAATGTTATACTTCTCGTAGAAATCCTTCTCTCATTGATCATTCTTTGAAAACATTTATACACTTTCTTACTCTGCTGGCCTGATGCTACTGAAATAATTGATTTGACTTCAGGGATTAAAAATGTTACCTTATGAGAGAAAACATTCCCACTGATACTTTTGATGAGTAGAGAGACAGGCTAGTAACTTACTAAGAGCTCTTCAAAATATACTGGCATAGAGAATATTTGCTGTAGTTTTGATGATTTGGTGGTGATGATTTAGAACACATTTCCCATGGAAGTGATATTTGGCATACAGTGGTGACATAAATCACAATTAGTTTGTGACATCTCTTAACCTGCAACTTTTTTGGAGTTATGATAAATTTTGTGATTATAGCTTAACATTCTGTGACCTAGAACCCAAGGTTGATAGACTGCCTGAGTTCAACATAAAAATAAACAACCAATCTTTACCTTGAACTCTTAAAAATTACTGCAGCAGATTCAATGGCCAATAATCTTTAATAGTTATGATTAAATAGCAGCCATTACAGAATTCATTAAATGACTGTCTAGTACAGTATTCAGAGGCAATTGTAACATGTATGAAACCAGGAGGTGCCTGAAAAGCAAATCAAACTGAAACAGATGAAACAAAGTTTTTGTTTTTTAGTATGAAATTAAATATACATAGTTTGGAAACCAGTCAGTCCCTTTGTAATTATGTATTATGTCTTAATTTGCTGTTTTTTCTAGAATATCTATCATAGATACAGCTGGATATAAGCAAATAATAATGGCTGTATCTTACTGTAAATTTGTAAGCAAAATCATACCTCTTGAGTACAACATCTGCTATGTTATCAATATTTCTATGTGAGCTGTGTACTGACCAATACAAGATATAAGTACAGTTTTCAGAAATTTTTTAAAAGGAGTTATCGACCTTACAGCTCATTTGATATTTTTGAAGGGATTTATTATAGCCACATTTGCATTCTAATAGATCTAGACATCCTACCCTGCACAGATCCCTGCCTCATCTCATTTGGTTCTCACTCTAGCCTTCACTTCGCTCTGTACCAGAGTGGCACATAGCCTTGCTTAGTTCTTTTACTACCTGAAATTTGTATTAATGTACCAATAAAACATGCCCCAGAGTATCTTGATGCTATTACCATATGGCTCTTTAAGTATCAATTAATTTATCTAAACTATCTTTTTAAAACAATTTTTCAGTTTTTCTCTTAAGATTACTTTCTACTACATAAAATAAAAATCATCACAGTGGTTAGAAAAAAAATAGAATGGGAAATATTCTTTTTTTACCACCACATTTTTCATTCATTATGTATGTGTATATATGAATCTGTTCATTTATATTCCCTTCCCTATATTACACTTGAAACTTTTCTTTCCCCTTTCCATGCAGCTCAACACTAGTTTATCCTTTCATTGCTATTCTGCTTTTTTGCATAATCTTCTTTACATTGTGCTTCACGTTAAAGCAGAATTTCTCTATTTGATGTGTAATTTTCCATGTTTTAGCTGTTACCAGCAAATACAATTATTCCTATCTTGTAAACTACTGGTTTGACTTGATTGAGATTTTCATGTTTTTCTTTCTTTTCTAAATTCCATCCATACAAATACTTAAAGGCAGTGGTAAGTCAGTGTATACGTGTATGTATATATATCTTGTGCCAACATGCTGGTTTATAAGATTACAATTGTGATCGTCTGAGGGATGGGAGTCTCATTCATCAAGCTCAGATTTCCTAGCTAGTCATTCACCGAATTTGTAATGTAAACTGTAATTCTCCAGAGGAATTGTTTTAAAAGCAACCTTTAAGAGTTATGCCAGTCTTTCCTGAATGTGTAGAGCTTGATGGAGGGACACTTCATAATAATGGCCTAAATGAAAACACTAGTTAGAGGAGGATAACTGAAAACTCTGCAAGTCAGTGCTGAATCCTACGAAGACAACTTTTTACCTGTGAGCCCTTGAGTTCTTAATAGGTTGAAGAAAGAAACTGCTTAAATCAAGCTCCTGTAGAACGTAAGAGCTGTGCTTTTTAAATTCTGTAGAAGTCAATTGTAGAAACGTATAAGGTGTCCAGGAAAAACATTATACTTAGGAAACTTTTATTCAGCAGAACTGTAGTATATCTGACCTTTTCTTTATATTTGTAGATGTTGTCATACAGATACAATGAAGTGCTGACTGCCAACTACTTTAAACAAAGTAATGAAAATAGGCAAGTTTAAATCCCCATGTACTTCAAATAAGTGTTGACTCTGTCATCTCTACAGTATGTGTTACCAGTATTAAGATTCTGCTCCTTCTACAGGCATTTTTTCTTCACTTCTTTTAGACGGTTACTGATATTGCCATTTGTGCATGCCAATCCAGTTATTTGAGAAACGCGTAATATTGAGCACCCCCTTTGTATCTTTCAAAAAACCTCCATGATTCCATCTAAGAATTTGCAAGCTTTTTAAAGTCCAGCTGTAACTTTAAGAGATGAGCTGAGAACTTCCATTTAGCTTCTTGAAATAAAAAATGGAAAATAAATCATTTAACCATGTCTGAAATGCTGATGAGATGAACAGCCAAACTTCAAAGTTGTCACTTAATTCTAGATTCTACCAGGTGCATCACTTCTTAGGCAGCTTGGCTGCTGAGAGGCCTTGATTTTCACCAGGGAGGTAAATTAGCTCTCTCTGAAGTGCTCCAGCCAGGTAGGAAGGACATTTTCTCTTTGAAGTTTAGCTACTAGCACTTCTTTCTGGAGGAACTGAACTTCAAAGAGAAATACTGTTTCTCTTCCTTTTGGATGTTGTGCTTAGTAACATGAGGTGCAGCTATTCTTTGTGTAGTGAAGAAAAGAATATACTTTTAAATGATTTCTGTAAATATACAGAAAAAAATTCTGTATTAATATTGAATTGAAATTTTAGATTATCTTATCTGTGGTAGTATGAACTGAATAGTGATTATGAAGAGTTGCTAGAGATTTTCAGCTATGTAATTTACAGGCTTCTTAGAAGAAGTTCAAACAATGGGAAAGAAAGAAAATATCAAGACAATGATTTTTGCCCACTAACTTTCCATTTTGCTGATGCGTGGAACCAATATGCTGTCAAGAAAATAGAAAATTGGGCTTTTGGTCTAACTTTTTAGTGTTTTGTTCCATACTGATTTAGAGTGTACGATAGAAATTGCAGTTAGAAGGTTCCTTTGGAAGCCTACCAAACTTTCTGCTCTTGTCAGGATTATCACCAATGGGTCATGTTGTCTGTGTCTGTCTACTTTGTTATGAAATCTTGGAAGTCTTCATGATGCAGATCATTCTGCCTCCATAGGTAACCTGTTCCAAAGCTAAAGTATCTTCTTACTATTTTGGATTTATTTCCCTGCAAGTACCTAATCTGACTTTAATTTTAGCCTGTTTTAGCCTTCTACTTGGCTGTCTGCTACTGCTGGGAAGAGATAGGCTTGGTTAGTTTGGGTATTAGGAAAGGGTTCTTCTCAGTGCAGTGGATGTGGAATAGTCTCCTCAGGCTAGTGAGCACTTCTCGAAGCTGCTGGAGTCCAAAGAGTGTTTGGACAGTGCTTTCAGACATAGGGTTTGAATGTTGGATGGTCCTATGTGGAGCTAGAAGTTGAACTTGGTAATTGTTGTTGATTCTGTGATCTTCATTACTTCCCTGCAAATACTTCTATTCAGTTTGCCCTTTTACCTATACTTCTCTAGATTAAACAGGCCCAGCTCTCTCATGCTCTCTTGGAACTTGCAGTCTCTATGCTGACTGTCTTGGTAGCCTTTCTCCTAACAACTTTCAGCTGTGGTGTTCAGAACTTCCAGGTGTGGCTTCATTAGCACTGAGTGGAATGGGATAAGCGATGAACTGACCCTTATGTTATAATGTTATTTTATGTGCTGGTTGCTTAATCTCTGTTGAGAGAACATATAGTTGACATAAAATAAGATCTAATATCCATTTGGTTTTCAACTGATTTCCATCTAATGTGGGATTACATTTCTTTCTGAGCTTCATGAGTTTTCTGATGATTCAGTCCCCAAGTTTATTAAACTCCTCCAAAATGAAGCCATGCCACTTGATATCTGCACTTTTTCTCCTGATTTATTGTCACTTACAGATTTGGTAAAGAAGGACTCTGTCTCAAGTAAAGAGAAGCATGAAGATGCACATTTGAATTAATGCAGATAGCGGATAAGGCAGGTTTGTTGAAGGCACAGAGGAAAGACAGGAAATAATGGTAGCAATAATAATGATGGTAAGGATGCCATTGAGGTAAAAAGCTCATTACTAAAATAAATACTACAATTTTTCATCCTGGCTCCTTCTCATAATAGAAAGAGCCTACAATCAGATTAAAAAAAAAAATCTGAAACCTTTCTGTATGCATCCTAAAGTGAAGCTCCCTGCAATAGACAATGTGGTAACATCTGGCAGTCAGTACACTCATCTGGCACATATTAGCATTAGTAATTCTATGTGTTGGAGGAGTTGTTTTTGGTGTGAATTTGCATAGCATTCACACTTGGAGCTTCACAGACTCCTGAAGGCACTTCTTCTGCACTCAGGTGTGTTGGCCCCTTGCTGCAACCAGAGTATGTATACTCTCATGGGCTCTGAGAGCAGTTCAGTTTCCTTTTGTGCTCAAAAGTCTTTCTAAGTTGTAGCCAGGCTCAGTATATGTTATACAACTCTTTACCAGCAGAATTACAACATTGTCTAGCATCAAAATGTATCATGGCAGATCATGCTCTGATTCATCCATGTTGTGTAGCCAGCCACCTGTGCAGGCAAACCTGCAATAGAGGAGGACTCCTATAGCAGAGCTGTGAAAGATTGACCTCCAAATATTTTCAGCTCCAAAGTTTTTCTCATGAATTTTATGCCAAGAAGGTGATACTGCAGGAGGTGATTGATAATTTCTAACCCAACTGCTGTTGTGAAGGCTGTACCTCTCCTCCCTCTAACTTTTGAGTCACTGAAGCAAATTAATTTTATATCTCCAAAAGCTAGATAAAACCTGAGCCATTAACATAGAAATAGAGTAAAGATTAAATGATTTGATGATTTTTAAATCTTTATTGTTTTATCTTTAATTTCTATGCTTTTAAATTATTTACTTGCCAATAGTTCTTTTAAGACACAAAATCTCATGTAAATAATTATCCGGAAATTAATGAGTACTTACTTGCAATTTCACCCTTATTTTTTTTGGCCACCTTTTGTATAAAAATGATAAAAAATATTGTGAAGTATTAAGCGGCTTGAAAAAATTTTCATAAGTTCACCTACTGACTTCAGTATTTTTAAAGAAAGCTTTTAACTGCTTTGCAAATGCAGGTAGGATTTATTGAAGTCTGTGATGTATTAAACTTTTAGCTTATATTGATTTTATTAAAACTATTGTAACTAAGCTGGTCTGAAGCCTATCAGCCAGCCTCAATACTGTGTATTGCTGCAGTCAGAGAAAGGATATGTCATTAAAACAGCCAGATGAAGTACTTTCATTTAGAGCATAAGTGGTGCTCATACAGTTCCTACTCTTCCTTTATGTGCAGGTGTTTCTTACCCATTAATAATATTCTGAGATTCAGACAAATGAATGCCAGTTGTGATGATGGAGAGAAAGAGCACTAGTTTCTTCAAGACCCCATGAATCATCTTTTTAATATTTTTTCCTCTCATAATTAAGAAATTATAATATACACTGACAAGGAATAAACGTACATCCTTGAAATATTTAAGGGTTTTGTATAGACTAGATGAGCAAAATTACATAAAATCTTTCACAGTGGACCATTTTTAATTAATTTCATGGAAAGATATTAGAGCTAACTTGAAATTTTAGAATTTGCTGTAGCATTCAGGAATATCAATAGGAAAACTTACAGTGAGTTCTGTAAGTTTGGAAAGAGAGCTAATATACTCCATTTATTTTTCTTTTTTTATACTGCATGAAACAGGCCACAAGCAAGCTTTTATGCTTTCTTGGCCTTCCGGACAGGGTGAACACACAAATAGTTGTAGATCTATGGCATGCATTAACTTCTGATTTGTACGTGAGATCTGTTATGCAAAAACTTGGATGAGAACCACTCTAATAATTCAGCAGTATAGATAATCAGATATCTGGGAATGCTTGCTGGCATTGTTTGATTTCATAGAATTAACATGCTTGATATTTTCGTAAGTAAACAAAGATTTTGTTTCTTTCTATTTAATTATATTTATCTGAATTTATACAAACATTTAAATCCTGGCCCTGGCACTTATAACTTTCAGTCTTTACTTGTAGAACAGACAAACTGCATTCTTTGTCCTCAGAATTATTCTTGTATACTAATTACATTTTCTAATAGGAAGCCTTTTTTAAAAATGAACTTTATTTTAGTTTCTAGGGTAGATTTTAGACTAGATACTAAGAAGAAACTCTTTATTGTGAGAGTGGTGAGACACTGGAACAGGCTGCCCAGTGAGGCTGTGAATGCCCCCTCCCTGGAAGCATTCAAGGCCAGGCTGGATGGGGGTTTCAGCATCCTGGTCTAGAGGGTGTTCCTGCCTATAGCAGGGGCACTGCAACTAGATGATCTTGAAAGTGCATTCCAATCCAAACAATTCTATAGTTCTATGCAAGTCTTGAAGATTTTCTGTGCATTTTCCTTGCAATGTGAAATGTAGAATTTGCTAGGAAAGTGAAAGGATGCTACATTCATATGTTCATCTAGTGTAGTTAAGAGCTTAAATGAGAGAGCTTAATGTTCTAGCTTCAGGATTCATCAAATTAAAATATTTCTGTCCCAGTAGTGTTTAAGAAAAAGAAATGAAAATTTAAGTGCTTGCTTTTCTGTTATATGCAGCTATAAAGACAAATGCAGGGAGATGTATTTGAAGTTTATCTGGATGTTGTTAGCGCTATCTGGTTGTGGCTTGCTCTTGGGTAACATCCAAATGCCACCCATCTGCTCACTCATTGTCCCTCCTCAGTGGGACATGGGATGAAAGTAGATTGTAGAAAGTAGTTTATCTCATGGATTGAAACAAAGACAGAAATTGCTTACCAGTTACTGCTGCAGGCAAACAAAATCATAGAATCATAGAATTGCAAGGTTGGAAACAACCTGCAAGATCATCTAGTCCAACCACCCTCCCATTCCCAGTACCACAAGCTACTAAACCATATCTCATAGCTCCTCATCCAGGCGCCTCTTGAACACTGCCTGGGATGGCGATGCCACCACCTCCCTGGGCAGGCCATTCCAGTGCCTGACCACCCTATGAGAGAAAAAGTTTCTCCTAATGTTCAACCTAAACCACCTCTGGTACAACTTCTGGCCATTTCCTCAGGTCCTAGTATTTGCCTGGGAGAAGAGGCCAGACCCTTTTTCATCACAGCCTCCCTTCAGGAAGTTGTAATAGACTCAACTTAGGGAGAATAATCTAATATATTTACAAAAATCTATATATCCAGGTCATAAGAAACAAAACAAGGTGGTAAGGATCAAAACACACCTTCGCTTCTCATACCCAACTTCACTCCTTCACTTCCTGCTCCTTCCTGAACAGCACAGAGAGAAACAGAGGGAGGGTTGCAGCCCAGTGTCCTTCTTTTTGCTCCAGTATGTATCCTCTCTGGGGGCTGCAGTACTTTAGGCCAAACCTTCTCCAGAAGGCACCCCATATATAAAGAAACCCTGATTTAGGGAAATGTCAGTTGTTCCAAAAGTTGTTGCTTAGATGTTGAAGCACTTATAGCATTGTGTAATGTTACAGTGAAAGTACTTGAAGTTAAACAACGTTAAAATACTGTATTTAACTGGAAATACTTTGCAACAAGGACAGTATTATTAGTATTCTAATGTGGTGGTCATCTGATCAGCAATGGCAAACTCAATAAATTATCAGAGTTGTGAACTGGATTATCCATGAGCACGCAGGCACATTTTCTCTTGAATTATCCAGAATACAAATTTCGTGGTTGTACCAAATAAATGCTTTGTATGGTATAATCTACTTTAAAAAATAATATAATATTGAAATATTACAAATATATTATCCTGATTCTACCAGAAGCTTTATTCCAGATGACTTCTCAATTATCATGGAATTCCATTAAAAATAACAGACAAATTCTATATGTTCTGTGTAAGTAATATGACTTTCAATGGCATTTTCAGACTATTTTCAAGATTTAGTTCATTATTTTACAATGAATTTCTTTACTTCTTTACAGGCCAGGCACTAATATGAGTTGTTTGCACTAAATTACATCTGTTTACTATTAGTAATGTCAACGTTTTGTTATTGGCCTAGTGCCTTGTACCATTTCAACAAGTGATTTAGAATGAAATACAGGAACATATTATACCAGAGATGCTGCTTCTGAAAAATCAGTACTTAACAGTAGGTGGCTTGAAATGTGTGCCAAGCAGTGTTAGAAAGAAACTAGAAAGCTTCATGAGCCCTTGCTTCCTAGGCTGAACTTTATAGCCCTGGGTTTTCATCTTACATTGAAACAGTCTCTGCCTCATAACATTAAACTTGTTTTTTAGAAGCTCCCCCTCATTAATTCTTGCTTGCAGTCATTTAATTATAACCTCACAAGGTGTTCCCTGGTAAAATATGAGTATTTTATACATGAAGATAGAATACAAATCTCAATCCTAATACAATGGACCTTCTAACCTGGCACTCTCATAAAACCAAGATGCTGCCAAGTAAATTGGCTGCTAGCACTATCAGGGCCCTGCAGTGCTTTTGTTAATTATCTTGCCGTAGTGTCTAATGCAGATAGCAATCTTTCCAAAAGAGAAGGCAGATTTAAAGAGGCAGAATTAATTAAAATTGATTTGGGCAGTCTGTCATGTTGAGATCTGAGGGGAGAATTTTCTTTCCCCTCTCTGTAATTCATGTTGCAGGAATACACAGAATGGATAGTCACTTTACCTTGGAGTACTAATTATGGTGAATGAATGTGATTCGTCTGTTGTGATAGGTAGTTCATTGGATGAGAAGACATCAACATTTAAGTTCATTTGAGTATTTTCCAGTGGGAATACTTCTGTCTTTTAGCTTTCCAGGTTCGTGAGAAAAGGGGTGAGAAAGTAAACTTCAAGGTCAAAATTTTGTAAGTGAATGTGGGCTTTGATTTTTATACCTCCAAAGAATGATATTCATTGTTAGTGGGATAGAAAGTGATGATGTAAAAGACAATTACAAGAATGAAAAAGATCCAGGAATATATGGAAAAGTACCCATGTGAATATTGAATTTATTTTGCGTTTATGACCTTCATTAGCAATGAATGCAGCTCATGAAATTTAGAGCTCCTTTGTCCATTCCAAAGGTTATGTAGGATTCTTTCTGTTTTTATCTCAAACTACAGAATTTCATAAATACAGTTGAAAAAGAACCTCAGACAAAAGACTGTTTCTTTTATAGAAATTTGCCTACCAGCAAACAGTGGGGAAGAATTACTGATTTTTAAGTATTTAAATCAAGTCAGTTCAAGCTTTCAGTTTCTGAGAACTTACTTCATGGCATGGACTATATATTTAGTTTTTTTTTTTTTTTTTTTAATGGGGTTGCAAAACTTTGACAACATTCAAAATCTGAAACGGCAACAGCTGAAATATTAGGTGATAAAAGAAACCAGTCAAAATACTCACTTTAACAATGATGTATTGGATATATCTAATGAGTAAGCTTACTATCCTGCTTCTTCTCATTGCTTTATTCATCGCAGAGGCTGAGTCTTCTCCTTTTTGTAATCATAGGTGTTCCCTCCCAGCCTCTTTTCCACAATGTAAGATCTATAAATGTGATGATATAGGGGAAACTGTACTCTATAATAGTTTTGATTTCTATGGAAATTGCATGATTGTTAGACTTATACATGGAAATAAGCATAATAATGGAGGCATACTGGGCCTGATTCTTACCAATTTTTCATCCACTAATAGGACTACTAGAATTCATGAAATTACAAGAGAAATTACAATGTTATTTTATATCCATTTGTATTTTTCAAGGATGAA
This sequence comes from Centrocercus urophasianus, assembly GCF_019232065.1. Classification (NCBI taxonomy): domain Eukaryota; kingdom Metazoa; phylum Chordata; class Aves; order Galliformes; family Phasianidae; genus Centrocercus; species Centrocercus urophasianus. Next base: position 72,984,065 of record NW_024884253.1, on the reverse strand, counting down.
TTTTTGCACAAAGTGTAAAGCCATAAAAAAAAAAAGCTCACTTGGATTAAGAAATGCATGCTCATTGAAGTAAAGTACCTGAATAGCAAAATATATGTAATTTTTCTGAGCATAGACAGTGTAACTGTGCTGTTTGAAGATTTAATTTCTGTTTTTCAAGCATACTTAACAAAGATTTTGTGGGCATTTTGAAGTGCAAGTTAATCTATTCATAAAAGCGCAGAGTGGAAAAAATCCTATTGTGCATTGGATCCATGCAGTCAGTGTGTGGCTGTAATAAAACTAGGGTGGGACAAAGCAAGAAACAGGCCTAAGTGAAGTGTTCTACTCTCTCCCTATATATATTGAAATTATACTGTACTGTAAACATATTGTTTGATAATCACTCAGTTCTCCATCCCAGAAATAGATAACTAATATAGCCATCAAAGGAGAAAGAATTTGAGAAGTATGGATCATTTCTGCTATGAATAAATGTATTACAAATCAGATCCAGACATACTGTGATTGTAGCCAACAGAAAAATGATATCTATTTTAACCTAATAAATGTGTCTTTGTCCTGTTCTGGATTTCAGTCTTCAACATCCAGGCTGAAAGACAAAGCAATGAGTTGTAATTGTTTTAAAAAAGCTATCTTTTTCTTATAGTTAATTTCATCTTTAGTCATTTACCTGCTTATCATTTTTCTTCTTTCCTTGTCTCAAACTCTCAAACTGGCTGCTTCTCTTAACTAAATGATGCATTAATAGGTTGTTTGTTTTTTTTTTTTTTACAAATGAAAAACACTGTCTAGAATCTTCAAGAAAAAAACTCATTGCTACTGGAAGGACGTTTTGTTTGTTTTTACTCTCTTAATGTCAAATACATTATTTGACAAATTGGCTTTCCTTTTTTTTTTTTTCTCCCAGCAATAGCCATGAACAACTTGAAAATGCAGAAACTCTCAGATGTTATGTAGGGGAAAAAAAAAAATCAGTTTAAACATAATCTCCAGAGAGTACTTCTGAAATACCATTCACATTTCAGATCTGAATTTGCTTCCAACTCACAGAATCATGACAATATGCTTTACTACTTGTACGCGTTCCCTAATAATAGCACTAATGATGCCCAGCTTTTATGTGGTGGATTTCTTTAGATGTCTAAGCAATTTACAAGGGTAGTCAGTAAAGAATTGCAGGAGTGACTTGAATTTGGGAAAACGTAACTCAGATGGGGGGGGGGGGGACTGATTCTTTTTTTTTCTCTCCAATAAGGGGTCATGTACTTAAGTAGAGGTTTGTTTTTATTGTGAGAAGTCAAATTGTGTGTCAGTAGCTAGAATACAATTTTTTAATTAAGGTTTTAAGTTTTAAAATTGATTACAACAGCTTTCTCAAAGCAACAGTGATTTGTTTTCCACCTCAGATGCACCTAGATATTTTTTTTAAATAGTAATATTGCAGCTTGAAAATAAATTAGTGACTTGCAGAAATTGCTGTGGGATATTCTGTTCAGGAATGCTCAAATCTAATCTGAGAATCGTAGAAAAATTTAGGCTGAAAGGGGCCCTAGGAGTTCATCTGATCCAATTTCCTGCTCAATGTAGGACCAGTTGTGAAGGTAAACCAGGCTGAGTATCTCCAGCAGTGGGAAGTGATCAAACTCTGTGCAAATAGACCTACTGTTAACAGCTCTTGTTACTACTTACTTTTATGTTCCAGTTGCTTTTTTATTAGATGTCTGAATGAATTTTCTTCCATGATAAAACACAACTGAGTGGTCAAAGAAGATAAAAAATCATTATTACAGAAATATATTTTGAAAGAACTGAGAGCAATTTTACTGTAAATAAAATGATTTACTGTGTAATGATCATTTTTTATCTAGGGAAAACAAATTTTCTACATACATTGTTAGAAGAAAAACAAGAATGTGCTTTGGATATTGAAAAAAAAAAACTGCTTGACTCCATAGAGTTTTGGTGAGCTGATAATTGCACTTAAAATACTTCATTATATTTCATTGCTCTTCATTGTGTTTTATTTTATTATTTAAATTTTTATTTCTTGTTATCAGTATTCTTACAAGAATAAATGTGTGCTTTCAATTCTTTTCATCCAAAAAAACCACAAGATCACATGCATTTATGACTGTCAAAATGTTCTGGGAAGATTGGTGACTCTACTGATATGCTATTGTTTCCTTTAGATACTTAATGTGGGCAAAATCCTATTAACTTAAAAGTAGATATGATATATCTAAAATATAATAATTTTAACTGCATTGTTTACATAATGGATGAGGTTGAAAAGGGAGCTGTGAATATAGTCTCCTCTGATCCTCCTGCTCAGAACAGGGTCAGCTGAAGCAGATTGCTCAGGGCTGTGTCCAGTTGGGTTAGGAATTTTCCAAGGATGGAAACTTTACAGCCCTTCTATACAATGCTTGAAGACCTTTACTGTAAAGATGTTTATTTTTTCTTCTTGATGTTCAACAGGGAATTTCTCTTATTCAATTTGCCTATTTCAGTGACAGAAGAAATTGTAACAGCTCATCTAACTGAAAATATTAATTGATATTAAGAGGGAACTCAAGATGGTACAGATACCTTGCTGTTGAATAGCTTTGAACTGCAGTGCTATTTAAATTGATTGTATTGAAATTTTTTATTTGCTTAATGTATTTCTGTCTCGATTTAAAATCATTTTTAAGCAGAGGAGAGTGGTTGTTTAAATAGAGGAGAAAAAGAGGTTTCACAGCAAGTCTGCTGGCTAACTACATGTGGCAGTGCTGTATTCATATCAATATCTATTGTGCTTTCAGGTGAAGGTGATTTCCAGGTATCTGAGTCACCCCTCTAATTATTTCTCTTTTGAGTTATAGCAAGCAGATAAAGGATGGAAAGAGTGAAAAAAGAAATGGTGTTTTTAATTATCTCAACAGGAAGCTGAAAGCTACTTACAGGAGGGATTAAGTTAGAAAATGAAAATGTCACTATCTACGCAGTGATAGAGTACTATAGACATCAACCAGATTTTTTCGATGGTATGAACTGGTATTGACCCTTTAAAATCAATGAAGTTAATATGACCTGCATCAGTTGAGAATTGAGATTTTTTTTTTTTATAGAGAAATTACTACTGAACTGCCCTTATTAAATATGTGGTACTTATTTAGAGCCAATGTTATCTACATTTTTTTCAGCTAACCTTGACAAGATTAGTTCTGGGAACTAGTACTATATATCTTTACTGACACTTAAAAAAAAAAAAAAAAATCATGCAGAAAATGAATTTTGTCCTCAGAGTTTTCAGTTGTGAGAAGTTATACTGGAGTTTTCTGATTCCTCTGCAGTGCTGCAAGTTAAATCCAAATTTGAATGGCTCTGGAGAAAGCAATTCTCTTGCCTGTACATCAGTTTCCCTTTCTGCCTTTGCTTCTCTTGTTTCCTAGCATTCATCTCTTTCTGAACATGAGTTATCCCTGACAAGAAATGGCAATGTGTTGTGTGTAAGTAGGGATTTGCAATTGGTGCAATATGAAATCATTGATGGAGAACAGAGACATGATTTTTCAAAGTCATCTATAGGTGAGAACACCTAATGATTCATGACATCCCCATCTTTAGGAGTGGGCGATCTGAGATGAGGAAAGAGCCCAAGTAGTCTTGGCTAAATTTACACATCTGGAATTTTTTATTTTATTGTGACCTTTTAATAAATACATGTATTATAGACAATAGGAAAGAGAAATACAACTTCAGTGATTGCAGTTTCTAATGAGATTTCAGGGCATTTACTCTCCTCAGTTTTAATCACTTGCAATTTTTCTTACTCATCAATAATATTAAATTTTAATACAGCTGTATTTTATTTAAATAGCAGTGTTTGATTAATAGAGAAATAAAGGAAAAATAGGGTGCAGTTGAGCAGTGAGCGATTGTTTCCATATTGAAATATCATCACACTGCATCTTTTAACTATGGTTAGTATTGTGAGGCATACATAGATTTTGTAAATGTGAAGTATATTGTGATATGTCAGTGAGTATATGAATGTAATATATGTGTATGTATATATGCCTATAGTACATTCTATGGACAAGATAGCTTCCAGAGATCCCTTCTGAGTTACACCATTCTGTGACAGTGCGATTCTGTGAAATAGCCAATAACATTTAATAAAGTTCATGAAAGTTTCCTTTAAGTATCTGTGAATCCTGTTTAGCCATCTGCAATTGAAGTGCAGCTACATTACTTTAACCACATCCTTTGGAAACCTATTAAAAATCTACCAGTTAATTTTAAAGTTCTCTCCTACAAACTAACACAAAACAATACCCTCAAAATAAATGACCGAACAAAAAAAACCTCAGAAAACAAAGAAATAAAAAATAAGAAAGTATTGCATTTTCCGCAACTCAGAATTAATCTTATTATTTATTTAGGTCAGGCAGGTTTGAGCTTAAAGGACCTCTTCATGAATATATAGTCCTAACAGCTTAACAGAAGATGCTGCTGAATAGTAAAACAATGTAATCCAGAATTCTTTCAGGTGACATTTAAGCTTAGTCTTTGGCAGTGCCTTTACTTGGATCTTTTCCTTAGTCATGGCAGTTTGTTTTCCCTCATGCGTAAAAGGTGCCAAAGTAGAAGGTAATTATGCTTGAATCATCAATAATGTTGCTGAATTTAAATTATAAGCTTATTAATTTTTATGTCTGTATGTTAACAACATTTTAGCTAGTGCAAATATTGAGAAAATCATTGATAAAAATATTATTGACAGAAATATAGATCACTTGGAAAACTGACTGCAAGCAGTATGAAAACCAATTTTTTTTTTCCATAAATTTGAGAAATATAGCTTTTAAAAATTTCCTGTATCAATCTTTTTGTTCTTTGAAAAAATAAATCTTGTTCCATTCTCTTTTAGATAGGCAATACCCAAAATCACAAAGATCAACAATCTGAAGGACAATTCACAAATGTAGTTCCAACCAAGTAATCAGAGGAAAACAAAACAATAACATCAACAAAACTAAACTTAATTTGTAGGTAGACTTTGGGTCTGCTGAAGCCCTCAAGTAACCTGCTGTCTTGATGTGCATTTTTTTTATAGCCCTTGTGTTCAGTAATGTGGTTATTCTGCTTTTTGCTCTTCATGCTTTTCTACGGATTGATTTTTAGTGTAGCATAGTCTTACACTATGCTGTCATAAAAAGAAAAGTACCCTGAGCCACACTATTTATATTGACTGCATCTTTCTGTTTTCATGCATTTCATGAAAGAGAAAAAATAGTTTGGCTGCCTAGCTACAGTTGCAGTATCTCTGCTGTCCCTATCAGTGTTCTACTGAGGAATTGTTAGTTATCATCTAAAGTGTCTTTACAATCCCTGCATGCATAAGAGTTTTTAGAGTAGCACCCTTACTATTTGCTCTACTCCTGTATCAGTAAATAACGGAGAAGAGAGAAGTCTTCCTGGTAAGAAGTGGTATTTGATACCCTCAAAAGTGGAAATTTGTAATTAAAAAAAAAAAAAAAAACAACAACAACAAATTCTCATTTTTAAGACAAAACCTTAGTCTAAATTGGTTTAGATTCCTAGATATGAGTGTTCAATATCCTCATCGTAAATACAAGGAGAACTGTATGTATTGCATTATGAATCTTTCACTCTGGAGAGAAGGAAGTGAAAATCTTGTACCCAAACATTTTTCTTTTTGTAAATATTCTTAGTGAATATTTCTGTTGACTTTTGACTTATTCCTCCTTTTTCTTTCTTAAAGTCAGTTTTGATACTGTTATGATAAGACATATTTAATAATTTTTTTGAAGTATCACAGTGAATGTGTGCTGAAGTCCTTTTTATCAGCTAAGGAAAGACTTTAATGAGTAGTTGCTGATGGCTCAGAACAGTGATATTTTAAAAAGTAGAATGTACTACGACATTTTGCAAAGATTTTGTTCTCATGTCTTGTTTTGAAATGATTGCCAAATGTTTTCATTTCTTTTTTCTCAGTTTAAATAATTTGTGCCAGAAAGTACAACTGGTTAGTGGTACTAATAAATGTTTCTAATTGGCATGTAGAGTTTTTTTCTCTGACTGGGACTACATCTCTTGTACTTGTTGCTTTATATCTCTAATTCTGCTTTTTCAGGAAGCTTGCCATTTCAGAGTACATTCTTGTTTGCATACCCTATACCAATGCTCTTAACCTAATGCAAGGGAAAGTGTTTTTAAGAATAATTTAGGCGTTTGATCAGACAATCTCTAGGCCACCTGCCTTAGTGGTACATGAGCAACTGCTCTGTTGTACTTCTGTTCAAGTCTGCATCCAAACACGCCAAATAGACTGACTTTTTTTTAACCTGTCACTTTTTTATTCATGTTCGTTAATGAAAAGACAAGGTGACCTTATTATTTTCTCACTTTAAAAATGAAAAATGTTGTTTTGGGACTGGGACTAGAGATAATTGGCATACTTCTTAACAATCTCTAAAGACCAATTAACAACAGGGAGCCATGTATGCATCCAGTTTGAGTTTCAATTAAATGTCTGCTCCAGGAGGAGCTAAACTAACAGAGCTATTGAACAGCAGTTACACTACTAATATAGCTGAGTCCACTGCTGAGGACAAAGACTCTGGCTTCCAGCCAGATGGCCCAATGCTCTGGCAATTAATAAATTATTATGACTTTTAAGTCTTTCTGACCTTTTGCTTTCTTCTGTCTGAAATAGTAAGGCAGAGTTTGATTAGTCAAGTGGATGTTTAAACACATTTATATGATATTTTCCAGATACTCCGATACTCCCTTCTCCTTTTATTTATTTAGATAAGTAGATAAGAACTTATAGCTCAGCTATAGTCAGTCAGGTCTGCAATGCACTAATTCTGAATATAGGGAAAATTATGCTTTTTGGTGGGATTTTGCTAGTGCTATATGTGGGCTATGAGGGTAGGTTAGAGGTTTAGAGAATAGTAAGTATTAGTAAGAATTCACCAGCTTGGATATGTGTAATATGACTTGATTTTTTTTTATTTTTTTTTTTATATCCTAACATACCATCTTCTATTGTTATGACTTTAAAACCTCATGTTCCAAAAATGCAGAGTCAATAATCAAATGAATGTGGCATAAATTACCATGTAAATATTCAAATTTCAAAAACAAATCTACAACTTTTGGTTAGCTAATAAAATTGAGTAATGCATATGAAATCAAAGAAAATGCAAACAATTTAACCTTATTTTTTTTCTAGTATTATGAAATGAACCAGACTTTTCCTTATTTTATTTTTTTTCTCCCCCCAAACACCATTTCTATCAAGATAAAAAAAAAAAAAGTAATTGTGAATGAATATCCCTTTCTCAGGTATGTATTATTCTGAGACAGTTTTTCAAACATGGCTACGTAAATGTTAGTCTCACCATTTTCTCCTGAGATAATTGAAGCACAATGATTTTTAAAAATATTAATCACCAATACATATATAAAAATCATAGGATCATAGAATCATTAGCGTTGGAAAGAACTGTATGATAATCTAATCCAACCATCCCTATCATGCCTGCTAACCATGTCCTTAGTCCCACATGTACATGCTTCTTGAACATCTCCAGGGATGGACTCCACCACCTCCCTGAGCAGCCTTTTCCACAATCTCACCACTCCTTCTGAGAATAAACTTTTCCTAATATCCAACTTGAACCTCTCCTGGTGCAATGTAAGCCATTACCTCTCATCCTATCACTGTTATCTGGGAGAAGAAATCAACCCCATTTCAACACAACCTCTTTCAGGTAGCTGTAGAGAACAATAATGTCTCCTATGAGCCTTCACTTCTCCAGACTAACACATAACAGAAGTTGTGAGCACCTGATTAACATGAAAAACTAACTTACATCTACATTCATGGGGAAAAAAAAAAAAAGGAAGAAAGATGCAAATTATTAGGTGCCTAGCTCTTATTCATACAGCTTTTAAACATTTTGTGATTCTTAAGGCACTGATCCATAAATATATTTTAAGGTATTTTGGTGAATCTTGGTTTGATAGCCAGAAATTAACTCACAGAATCACAGAATGGCCTGGGTTGAAAGGGGCCAGAATGATCATCAAGTTTCAATCTCCCTGCAACAAGGGAGGTGCTATAGAGTAGCCATCCCTGGAGGTGTTTAAGGAACTTTTAGATGTTATACTAAGTCGTGTGGTTTAGTGGGGAAGTATTGGTGGTAGGTGGACAGTTGCACCAGTTGATCTTGGAGGCCTATTCCAACCTTGGTGATTCTGTGATTCATTGATTCTGTGAACCTATGATCTCATATCAACCAGGTTTTTCATTATCCTTTCCCTCTCAGTGATCTCTTGTACACGTGTTATATATATCAAAAGATAAGTAGACAATTTGGTTGAGGTTCTACTTAACTTAAAATAGTCAACAAACCTTGGGAGTTACTCATCTGATGAAAATTAAGCGTGCCCTCTGAAATCCACTGGCTATTGCAGAACTTCCTTTGTTCTAAATTCTGCCTTTTTCTCCTTGTTCTACTGTTGCATTCTATCTATAATGGTATATGAAAGAAAAATTCCATTCTAATTCATAGAAGACTTCAAAATAGTTAATTCTGATTCTAAGTACTGAAATACTGCATGTTAAAGAATCAATCTTTTGGTCTATTTAAGCTAAGGTTTTTTTTATATTCATATTTGATTTTTTTGTTATTATTATTATTTTGTTATTACTATTTTATTTTGCAATGTGATTTAAAAAAGCTATGCTAAATTAAAATTGGGGGGAATTTCATGTCTTATCACATCTTTGTAGGCAAGAATTCTGCTTTACCAAGTTTTAGCAGAAAATCAATCTGGAAAATTGCATCTATACAAAAATAACTTACCGTGGTTCTAAAAAATTGAAATGTATTGTATATTAAAGTTTGGTAATGAATTATTTGCTGTTATTATAAACTGACTTTACAGTCCTGCAATCTAATTGACCTTGCTTGGGAATTCTTCTCCCAGCTATTTTTGAAAAGGAAATCTCTGGACTCTATTTAAAAGAAAAAATCATCATTTTGATGCTGCCTTGGTATATCACTGAATGTAGTTTTCTTCCAAGTTCTTTCCCATGAGAGATCCTGAGAGTATGGGTAAGAATCTAGTGAGATTTTGGCAAAGAAAAAATACAGTAAAAGAGAACAGGACCAAAATCTCAATTTTTCATCTGTTTAAGATGGAAAAAGTGAATTGAAAGTCTAATTGTTGTTGTTGTTTGCTGTTGCTTTTTTTTTTTTTTTTAAAAAAAAAGTGTATTTCTGTTTGAGAACAGACTATTAAGAGCCAAGGAATTCATTGGTAGTGAGCATGGAAACTGCTCATTATTCATTGGTGACATGAAAAAAAATTCAAAAAGATTGTCTACGGTGATTATGCCATTGTTTGTGTTCTGTTGTGTAACTCAGTTCCCAACCAAGCTAACTAAAAAATCACAAGGGAAAGAGAAATACCAGGTAAAGGGTATCAGGGCCCTCTTTCTGTATAGGAATATGTAAACTGCCAATGCATATTTAGCTACGTAGAGGTAGCGGATGGCTAACTAAACAAACAGTACTCTTCATAGTTATGCCTACAGTTAGAAAAGTGGAAATGAATGAAGTCAGGGCATTTTCTCATTGAAAAAGACTACTTCTCTCTTACACATCTATTCAGGAGATGTTGGTCTTGTGGTAGATTTATTTCCTTTTTAGCCTGTAGTATGCTTGGATAAAGATCGTTTAAATAAGCAGAAACTTTCAGATAGTATTCATGTATAGTTTCAGCTAGTCTCTGTTCATGCCTATGTCTGTCATCTGCTTTTTAAAAACTTACATATCTTGACTTTTACCTTCCATAAACTTACAGGTTTGGGAATTTATGGGCATAGAAAAACCAGAAATATGCATTCTATTTTCCATATGGGTCTTCAATCTTCATAGCAAATGCTTACTGAACTGAAGAAATAGTTTTTTATTAATGGCTTGGTTATAATTTTATTGCTTATGAAGCACACCAATCTGGCAGCACTCTAGACTGATATCCCTTGTTTATCCATGTATAAGTACAGGATCATTAAATCCATGCTTTTCATTATCCTTATTCAGCGAAACTCCAGTTCCATTTAGGTGTATGATACCTTTGGGACAAAGAGCTCTTAACCATCCTTAAAGCTTGTTGAGGATATGTGATGTTCTTCTAGTTTTATAGGTTGGTATGGATTTATAGGACTTTTTCTCGCTCCTACCTTCTCCTTTCTTCCACCTCTCTGTCCTTTCTGCCCCTCACTCTTCTTAATTTCTTTCCCCTCTTCTCTCCTTTCCCTTTCCCCACCAAAATAAACCCCATCTTAATGGAATTTATGGCACTATTCTCTGCTGCCTTAATGAAATAAAATATGTCAGTCAGGTCTCATGGTTTGTGGACATCATATTTGCAAAAGAAAATATACATATATTGGCAGGTAATAATAATGTATACAAAAATCTTTTCCCCTGCGACAAAATGTAATACTGCAAATACTTCTGTACATCAGAGGGCAAAATATCAATTTCAGATGTGTATGAACATCCCAGTCTTTGAATTTGTTCCTACTCCAGTATAATTTTTGGAGCTGCACTTGTTTTGAGCTTTAAAAAATGTTAAGACCAAGATAAGCTCAAGTATTCAAAGGCTACATCTGTTCAAAGCTTGCAGATGGTCTTTTGTGTTATCTCTGGGCTCTCTAATTATATGTGACATTGTGCTTCTCTGGGAGGTGTTGCAGTGTACAGATACATTATAATTCAAATGTTCTGAGGGGTTTTCCTCAATACTTATTATTATCTATTCCTCAGTGTATGCATCATAACCTCCAGAGCAAAGATTAAGTTCTTGGGCATTGATTTGACTTACTGCAGAATCCCTGCAGTGGAAAACATCTGTCTTCTTAGGCTAAGGCATACTGAAGAGCTTTCCTTCTCTTCCTGCGTAATTTAATGGAGAAAAAAAGATTTGCCTTAAATTTTTCACACCATACTACCAGAAAATTGTCGTTCTGATATCTGCATGAAATACATAGGATAAAATATGAGCTTTCTAATAATTTCAGTGCAAAACTTTTGGTTTATATTAGCTTGTCTAGTATTCTTTGACATTGAAATTTCTCTCTTTGGGAAATTGTCCCTTCTTCCTGCTTTCTTCAATAAGCTAGTACTCTTGGAAATCCTTATTTTGTTTGACTGCAGAGTCTCCCATGTTTTCCTCATAGAATGAGGGGTTAAATACAGCAAAGTGTGTACAAAGCTGGCTGAAGAAGCATGTGGAATTTCTTATGGATGAGATGTATACACCTGAGTATTAAAACAAAAATGAAGAGAACTATCTTGAATTATTTATTTTCCTAGATTCCAGCAGCTCTTTTCTCAAAAAGCACTTTTCTGTTGAATAATAACCAGTTCCCAAAGGTATCTCTGCTACAGTTGAATCTTATTAATCCTAATATGAAGGACAGGGACAGTTCCTTTTAAGCAAGCAAAACCCCATGCAGTATTTAAGGGAAAAGAGGCAATATTGTTGAAAATTTTTATAGAAAAAAAAAAAATGTATCATTTTTTTAAATACTACATCATAATATCTTATTAGAATATTTTAAACTTTCAAATCTCTGGATGCATATGTTGAGTAGTGCAAGTTTTTCTATTTTGAACTAGAGCTTTTTTAGTAAAAGTGCTTGAAAATAGCACTGTACACATACAATTCTTTCTACTGTTATTTTTATCTCTATTGTTAATTACAAGAACAGTTAACAAGAGGACAAGTACATAGCTGCTTCTGCTTTGTAATCCAGCGTTGGAAATGAATGTGTGATCTGCAGGAAGTCTATTGGTTTGGTCCCACGGATTCTCAGTTCCACTTGACACCAATAAGAATTATCTGCTCTCATGTAGATAAGAATTGAGTGAATTTTATAGTAATATTATAAAGACTTTTGTAACATTGTCTGTAACTTCTAAACAGTCTTTTGCTCTGTCCGATATGGGGGAAAATATAGAACTAAATATTGGTCAGTGTTCCTGCTTTTTTTGCTGAATTTTTATTCAGTCCTTGCTAAGTATCCTTGATGTGAATTCTGATTTCACAGTAATAGTTTAGAGCAGCTCAGTTCCATTGCAGCTATGCATATTATTAATTGAATTAGAATTGGAACCTTAAGTTTAAAACTACAGTTCTTCACAAAATTTGTCTTCTAATTGTATATTTCAGTATAAAGCTTTGTTCAGTATTCAATAATAATCAAAATCATCATTAGCATAGCTTTTTTCAATTCTGCCAAATTTGGGGATGTACTAGATATTCAAAAACAAAAATAAACGAGTCAATGCTTTCTTTGGCTTTTATCATTAAAACAATTTAATTGAATTAAAAATAAAAAAGACAGATCTCACTACTGTTTTTCAGTTGATCCTTGAATGTGAATAACTGTACTTTTATGTTAAGCAATTGCTGATATTAAGGGAATCACAGTATATTTTGGTGTAACTTTGAAAAGTAGATTGGGAAAAAAAAAATCAGATCTATTTTATTTTGAGGAAAAGTTATTTCCAATTGTGTAATGTAGCTCAATACAGCCATTAAACAAAGCAGTTTAATAGGGGCAATGCTACCTTTACTTTTTTTTTTACTCGTAAAGTGTGAAGTTTACAATTTATTTGATTTCCTGATGAATGCCATTCAGTGTATTGGATTATTACCCCAAGAAGACATTGTCATCCCATATGATATGAGATTAATAGACTGGTAGAAGATGGTATATGAGATTAATAGAAGACTAATTTCCAATCGCAACTCAAGATCATCTTCAAGTTATATGGAATGACTTCTTTCAAGTATCCTTTTAAACAATCAAAGAATTAACAGAAAGTTAGTTTTTAAACTGAAATATTGTTAGTTATCACGATTTAGTCAGTTAAAATAGAATCTTTTCAGTAGTCTGATTATCTGAATATTCTATGCTCCCATCAAACATGAGAATAATAGTAGTTAGACTGCTTCACATCTTACCTGAACAAATATTGAGCAAATTCAAAATTATTTCAAAAAGAAAACATGCTTTGTCTGCATAAATACCTAAAAAGATGGAAATATACAGGCAACATATAAATCTCCAGTGAATCTGTAAAAAAATACTTCTTTAGAAATATCTCATAATTTATAGACTATCTGAAAGAAAAATAAGGAGCTTATTGATGAGATCTGCATGTTAAACAATGTAGAATTGCTAGCCTTAGTTTAAAAAAAAAAAAAAAAAAAAAAAAAAGGAAAACCTGAGGGTATCCGAACATGGACAAAACCAACATGAAAGTGATGTAGCGGAGAGAAGAAATTAATCTAACTGAGGAAAGCAGACTAGCATGCTCACTGTCAGCTGAAAGACAGTGATGCTGGAAAGAACAAGACTCACTGGCATCACAGGGGACAGCAACATTTCCATGAGCGCATCAGGAAAACAATAGCAGAAAGAAAAATGCAACTTTGCATTTTTGCTCAGTGACAACATTTGTAATAACAAGAATAGATGCTTACAAGTAATATAAGTGTGACTTCATCCTGCTATGTTGCTTGGATTAGGATTATTGACTGATTAGGATTATTGATGCAGTTGTAATTACTTGGTTCAATGAAATAAAAGGAAAAAAGAATAGATAGGAAAACAAAAGATAGGCATTTAATTATGGATATATTTGTTAATCATTTTCAGTAGAGACATAATTTATCCCAGAAGTAGTGAAATGTTTGCCTCCTTATAGCTTAAGGCCTTAACATATTTGTTGAGATCAGTCCTTCTCTGCCTTCTGACAGGAGACTATGTAGTGGATGTTCTGAAATACTTTCCATGTTGATTTTGGATGCTTCTAATGAGATGATGTAGTTGCTTTGGTAGTAGGTAGTAGGTAGTAGTTGCTTATATTTGTCTTGTTTTGATATACCTGTATTTGTGAAATAGCTAGGTGTCCAGCACTGAAGCGGTAGTTTTCCCATGTAACTATGCCACTATTTTTATATAGCTACGAGATATGGTTTAGAGCTTGTGGTACTAATAGGAATGGGAGGGTGGTTGGACTAGATGATCTTGCAGGTCGTTTCCAACCTTGTGATTCTGTGTGATTCTGTAGAAATCATGCTGGCAGCCAAACAGGATTTCATTCTTAAGACAGAGAAAAGACTGACACAATGGCATATGACCACTAGTAGGAGTCATCTGGTTGTTCTATGGTTGTTACTGCACACAAAGGTCAGTTTACAAAACCTGAAATACTAAAAAGAGCTTTCAATTTCTGGCTGTAGCCATTATTAGTTTTATGTCAGTATGCTTTATGTTAGGCAGCCCAAGCATGAAACCTGCCCTTGGAAGAAGCTCAAAGTAAGAGGTGAAACTTCTGCAGAGCAGGAGAGAAACTGTGCAACTCCTCAGGGTCAATCCTTGGAGTGATGCCTGAAGATAAAACAATAGATCCTAGTGATGTTATACAAAAGTCTTTATGTATTATCGGCTGTGAATACCTTGATGCAAAATAGTACAGCCATAATACTACAGTATTAACCTGACTGATGTTTTTATAGAAATGTGTGATCTCTATGATGTCTGACAACATGACTAAAGCTGACTGTTTTTGTAAAACACCATTTATTGATCAAGTTCTCTGAGAGTACTACCTCTTGTGCAGTTTCATTAAATAAATGGTGTAAATTTTAGTTCAGCAATTAAACCTGCTAAGTAATCTGGTAAAACACAGCATACTTCTCTGAAGAAATAACAGTTATATTGTTCTGATACTCTTGGTGGAAACCATGAAGATACATCCTTCTAGAAAAGTTACTTATTTTTTCTTCCTTTCCTGAAGCTGTTAGAAAAGTATATAAAACCAATCACATAAATTATTACATAGATGGAATTTTTCTTTGTTTATATTTCTACGCATATGAATGACTACCCTTAGGCAAGGAACCATTTGAAGAATATCGTTGAAAGATATTTCAGCTTTAATCGTTTTAAGACTGAGAAAGAATAGCAAAATAGAAGCAGTTTTGACCATTGTTGCCCTTAATGATCCTGCAGCAGTACTTTTTTTTTTTTTTTTTTTTTTTTTTTTTTTTTTTGTTATCCTTTAAACATTTCCATGAAAAAGAGTCTTCTTCCTGGAAAAATCTTGTAGTGAAAGCAAGAGGTAGTTACAAGTACTGCCCTGGGGCTCTCACTTTAAGACCTGCTTATTGCTTTAAGCAGCAGAAAACGAATATAGAAGGAAATCTTTCTTATTTGAATACTTTCAGTGTGCTTCTCTGCTTGTGAGATATTTTGAAATAATTTATATCAATTTTATGCTGGGAGCAATCAATTGTTAATGGATGAATCTTGGCATCAGCAATTTAGAAATGCTATCTTTAACTCTTAGCTATAGTAAATGGCACAATGGCTTCTATCAGTGTCTGTGAAGTGACACCCAGTAGAAGAGGAAGGGTAATGCCAGAGGTGTCCTTATTGGATTAAAGAATGAGTGCATCTGATTTTGGCAAGTTAGGTGTATGTGTTTCTAAAGACGTGCTCAATGGCAAGTTCCTTGAAATAGTGCAGTTTTCAGGCAGCGCATTCTTAGATCTGATCTTTTTCAAATTATCATCACTACCTCCATTTAAAGTATCTCATGTGCTTATGAAAGTATATTTTAAAATTTAAAGATGCAATATAGATTTGCAGAATTATTACTTTAAATACAGCAAAATCTCTATAATCGTTCTTAGAGTGGATTATAATGATCAGCAGTACTACAGAAAATCAAGCAGAAAAGAGACTGCAGTGAAGGCACATGATTACCCAACTTCAGCAAAACAGGTTGCTGAAGACAGTGTGTTTTTAATTTATGTATCACACAACAGTTTATCAAGCATGCAGAAACTTATGAGTAGAATAGAATATAGTCACTGTTTTAAATCTTAGAAGCCAGAAGACTTTAATGTAAATTAAACCAAAAATGTCATATGTATATCGTGCTTCTTCCCTTCTTATAGAACTCTGGCCTATTCAGTCTTAGATGCCCAGCCTTACGGAAACTGGATAACCTGAAACAATTTAGAAATCCTCTAGAAATAAGTTTCTCTATAAATTCAATACTAAAACACAGTTTTTCTTTTATTGCAAGCATTGTTTCCAGATCACTTCAGTTGATAGGAACAGAACTGTACGTATAGTGAGTAATTGTAGGAAATTAATTAAAGACAGAGTAAAGAGCAAAAAGCAGGGCTATTTTGAAAAGTGAGAATCATTACCTGATCAAAGATAAAGAAATGACATTACAGTACAACCCAAATGAGTGAAGATAATAATCTAGGTCTTCTCTCTGATCTTTGTATAAGCCTAGTAATAAATTAACTTGAGTGACAGGGTATAGTGAGGCCAAAGTTAATACCCTAGATCCATCATTAGAAAAGGAACATTTTCTTATCTGCTAAATTGTCTTTCCAACCAATTAGCCTTATCAAAATTTCCTGCTGAAAGATCTAGAACTTTTTTCTCTATTTATGATGCTCTTTATTATATAATAATGCTTACCATCCCAGCTATTTGGAAGATCTCTTTGAATTATTTCAGTAAAATATTTATATTTCTCTAAATACTGCAACATAATGGTATAAAGAAGTGAAAGATAAACCAGCTGCTACATTTTTTTCCACTATAAAAGAATATACAATTGCAGTTTTAGGTTTAAATCAAGTAAGTAACTTTTTTTAAAAAAGAACAAGATTAAAATTATGTCTGATTACCAAGTATGCTACAGAATCACAAATATCAGGGGCTGGAAGGGACCCCAAAAAATCATGTAGTCCAATCCCCCTGCCAAAGCACAAACACCAACATTAGATCACACAGGAACAAATCCAGGTGGGTTTTGGGTGTCTCCAGAGAAGGAGACCTCACAACCTGTTTGGGCAGCCTGTTCCAGTATTCTGTTACCCTCACTGTGAATTTTTTTCTTGTATTTGTTTGGAACATCCTATGTTCCAGCTTGTGCCCACTGCCCTTTGTCCTATCATTGGATGTCACTGAGAAGAGCTTTGCTCCATCTTCATGACACTCACCCTTTACATATTTTTAAATTTTAAGGAGGTCACCCCTCAGTCTCCAAGCTAAAGAGACCCAGCTCCCTCAGCCTTTCCTTGTAAGGGAGATGCTCCACTCCTTTAATCATCTTTGTTGCTCTGTGCTGGGCTCTCTCAAGCAGTTCCCTGTCCTTGAATGGAGAGGCTCAGAATTGGACACAATATTCCAGATGCTATGTCACCAGGGCAGAGTGGATGATACATGAGCAACCAGTAACAAATATCACCTGGATACAAATTCCTTTGTAATTACTATCCCTTAGTATTTAATTCCTTCTCTCAAGTAAGTAGCGTTTTGAGCTGTTCCTTCCCACAATGTCTGTTACTCTTCTCAGGATTTAAGGTTGCAGATTTTTCATATGGGCCATTAAAGCCATTTTCATGTTCATGTTTCATTTAGTTCTTTTCCGCTACTTTAGAAATTCATTAGAGACTGAACATCTGTAACAGCCTTTCCCCTGGTTAGATTCAGTGTGTTCCTTCCCAGCGAGTCTCCTTTCTTTCTTGCTTTTTAGCTTTTTTCTTTGGCATGTTGAGAGTGCACTTGCATCCTTGCCTCTTTTCAGCTTTATATGATGTTAGATATCCTGAAAGTGATTCAGCCCAGCTCATTCTTATCTCCTTCAGTTTGTGATTAAGGCATGAAAAGGTTGTGTAGATGTGACATGTAGGAACTACAACAAGGGCCCTGAAAATACCAGCTTAGTGGCACCGAACTATGAAAGCTGTTCAAATAACTGCAGTGTTCTCAGATTTGGTTAGGCTTAGTAGTCCTCTAATACAAGACAGATTGTCTGAGCAGAATGGTGTAAGCAATGTCAGCCTGCCTTCTGAACAGTGGCTCTGCAGTGAGTTGGGGTTCTGTGACAAATGGCAGCCGCTATTAGACCAGCAACCACTAGTGAGCTGAGGCTGACTGAGTGGAAAGTATAGCTCCCAGATAACAAAACCATCCATACCCTGTGGTGTATCAGGCCCAGGGCTTCCAACAACGCAAGGGAAGGGATTATCCCAGTCTGGTGTGGTCTCACCTCAAGCTGTATATGCAGTTTAGGCGCTACAATATAAGGACATAAGACATAGTGGCGTGTGGAAATCAAACCCTATAGCCTGAATAAGCATATAGAGCAGGTATATGCATTTGCTCTATCAGCAATGTGCTCTCCTCTGCACATTTGCTTCTATAAATTATCTTCTACCTTTATTTCTGTGAACCATCTTTTACTCTTCAATAGCACAATACATTCAGAGGGCTGTGAAAATGGTGAAGGGTCTAGAGGGCAAGATATATGAGGAGCTGCTGAGATCCTTGGGTTTCTTTAGCCCAGAGCAGCTGCTGGGAGGTCTCATGGTGACTGCAGCTCCTTGTGGGGGGAACATAGGGGGAGCACTCATCTCTGTTCTCTAGTGATAGTGACAGGACCCAAGGGAACGGCATGGAGCTGTGTCAGGGGAGGGTCAGGTTGAGCATGAGGAAAGGTTTCTTCACCAGAGAGTTGTGGGCATGGAGCATGCTACTCAGGGCAGTGGTCCAGCCCCAAGCGCTGGAGTTTAAGGAGCGTTTGGGACAGTGCTCTAGGACATAGGATTTGAATATTGAGTGATGCTGTGTGGAGCCAGGAATTGGACTCGATGGTCCTTGTGGGTCCTGGGATAGTATATGATTCTATGGTAAGCTATAAAAAAGGGTTCTGTATACCCAAGTCTCAAACTCTTTGTATGGTCAGCAAAATCTGAAGCAACTTGTCAAACTAATTTCATGCGAAACTTGAGACTAGTTTCTGATATAGCAGGTTGTTCTTGTCCTCAGTAATCTCAGTTCTTGTATACTAAAAAAATGCATACACAAGGAGAAATTAATCTGTAGTCTTCTCAGAAAAGAACAATGCCTCCTGTGTTTCTTGTTCTGAATCTTAAAAAAAACTTCTGGAGGCCAGGAAGGGTCGTATTATTTCCTCTGCAGCTGACAGCAATTCAAACAACAGAATATAACAGATTTTTATAAATGAGTCATTTCTGGGGGATTAGCGAACATTTCAGTGCTTGGGGGGTAGGACTTTTTGTTTCATACTGCATTTCTTTACATGGTGATTACCCTACATCTGAAACCCAACATTTCTTTGATTATTTTAGGTTGTCTGTTTTTCAAAGAAAAGCTTCTGCAATAGTTTAACTTCCATGGTTTTAGTGAATTTTGGCTATGATTGATTGCTCTCGTTTCCAAGATCCAGAGTATTTGTAAACAAAGTAGGCAAGTAAGCCCCTCCAACCCCCACCCCCACATACTTGCATATATTCTGTGTGTCAAACAGGTAAGCCCTTTTGTAATATCTTTCCATAGAATTTAATAAGGATTAAATTGAGTGGTCTATGCAAGTTTGCTAGGATTCTGTAGTAGTACATTCAAAACCAATGGGATTTAATGAAGGATCATCATAATTTTTTTTAAAGGTTTAAACCTCCTTTCCATTATAAAATGAAGTTATAAAAGGTGGCCTGTTGCTTTAAAAAAAAACCCTGAAACAAGACCATGCTTCCTAAAGTTATCAGATTTTTCTTTTTCATGTGACAATAGTTTGCCTTTCAAATGCCAGTGTTATTAGATGAACTAACCCATGGCCTGGAGGTTTAGGTGTCTGAAGATGTGTGTGGATGTTTGGAGTGTGCTGACTTAGAAAGAAAAGCGGTAGAGTGTGGGCCACAGAAGGAAAAGTTTTGATTATTTTCTGTCTCAGTCAGCAAATAAACTTGAATTAATTAAGCTAATGGTTTTCCATCGTGCATAATGCTTTAGCGGAAGTCTTCTTGAAATATATTTTACAAATATATTCTATGCCAGAATTGTGGCAGCAATTGTATGTGTGTAATTGCTATACTTATGTTTACAGACAAGAAACTGGGGCTGCCAAAGGTAAAATTGAAAGAAACTTAAGTTCTATTTTCAATACCAGATTAATCAATTTAAGAGCTGTTTGGACCTTTAAAAAGAATTAATTCACTAGATTATATTTATGATATTCACTCAGCTGAAAGTGTACTAATGCATCCCATTTGGCATGCTCTGGAAAACAAGCACCTTTATAAATTGGTCCTAAGGACCTGAACATCAATTATTTGAAATATAATGTCATATAGAAGAATCATGTACTTTAAGATAAAATGGCATTAATTTTAACATAAAGAGATTTTGTTTTCTGTGTATTAAAGTATACATTCCTACTGGCTATCTGAGCATTCTTTAGCATCCGTGGAGATCTGTGCAATATTGATAAAGGAAACCAGAGTT
The DNA here is from genome assembly GCF_019232065.1 of Centrocercus urophasianus. Lineage (NCBI taxonomy): Eukaryota > Metazoa > Chordata > Aves > Galliformes > Phasianidae > Centrocercus > Centrocercus urophasianus. The sequence goes on along the minus strand of NW_024884253.1, from coordinate 72,963,619 downwards.
TCTTAGTTCACCACACCCTGAAAATCTCCTGGCTATTCAGCTAATTATCTGTCTCATGTTCAGAGACATCTGGACCACATACTTACATGTATGTGGAAATCCAAATATAGTACAGTGTCTTTCATTTTCTCATGTCAGGCAGTATTCAAAAGAGAAAAAAGTTGAACAGTCATTTAATTTTCTCTTTTTTGCCATCTGAATTGCCTGCAGATGGATTTTTAGAAAATGCAGACTGTGTCTAGATTTTAGAAATTCCACCCAGGACAAAATAAGTTTTTCAATTAGATGAGTTTGGGCTAAAGAGGTAGGGAGAAGAAAAAATTAGGACAGGAAACAAAATGAAGAGCTCTGCGATAAGCATGGGGAGAAACAACAGTTTGAATTGAGAAGAGGTGGAGAACATGAATGTCAGAGACTTCATAGAAAGTATGCAGAATTAGTATTTCGTGGTTGGGCATTATTCTCCCCTCTCCTAGCGTAATGGTTCTTGCTAGAGCCTAGAGAAAGTGAACAGGATTGCTGTCCTCTGTCTTCCCTTTCTCCCAATCTCTCTTTTTATAATATAGAGAAATTTAGTACCCTTTGTGTCTTGATTGACATGCTCTCTATTTCTATTACTTTTGTACCATTATACTTTCATCACTTATTTTATCTTACCTCAGCTACCTCTGAATCCTTTTGTCTTTCTACTAGCACTCTACTGAATGTCCTTATTCTTACATTTTATTTTATAAGGACCCAGAGGTCTTAGTTCTTTGGTTTTCTTTTTGTTGTTGTTTCCTTTGCCAGCAGTTGAATATGATTATGGTAAGGTTTCTAAACAACCAAATTCATTCTGAGCAAAATAAAATACTTCTCAAAATCAGCCTGCAAATCACTTCTCAGCCTGTCATTATTTTCACATCTGCTGCTGCTGATAGAATCTTCTGCATTGGAAATGCATGCCTGTACCGAAAGCTAAACACAAATGGCAAGACATAAGGAATTACAGTGAATGTGAAAAAACAATAAGAACCATTTTCAAATGCCATTTATGAACTTGATCCTGCAAGGTGCTTGAAGGTTTCAGGGAGCAAAGGGCAACCTTTATCCTTGAGTGTAACCTGTGCTTTTCTTCTGCAAGTCTGAACTCTCTGCTCATTTGATCATAATTGTATTTTTGTTTATAAACTGTATTCTTAGCTGTGATGTCAGTCCACCAGCACAAGTTACTAGCATGTTTTCTGTCATAGTACTAGCTGTTTCATAAATCATAGTAATATCAGCTAGGAGTATCAATATTTAATTTCACATTGTCTTTTCTATTGTAAGTCTCAGCTTTCATTTGTGGTTAGCATTGCCAAAATTTAGGTGGAAATATATTCTTTGTTCGCAATCTGCTTAAGGCTTATTTGTGTGTGTGTGAGCGTATGTAATGAACTGCAAGAAAAATGTCTTGCCTCTGGGTGTTGGCAAATGATTATTTTCATCAGGCCAAATTCCAGTGTCTTCCAGCATGAAGATCCATTGAGATCGCCATCATTTTTATCCAAATGGTAGCATTTACCACTTAGATATTTTTATTATTATCAACTTCCTTATTGTGATGTTTCCTAGCGTCTGAAAAAAGGGAAAAATCATTCCTATTTAATGAAAAGGAGAAAGGAAAACCTGGGAAACTATATGCTAGTGAGCCTCAAGTCTGCCTATGAAAATCATGGAATGAATACTCCTGAAAGAGATGTTAATGCACATGAGAGATATGGAGGTGATCTGAGACAGCCAGCATGGCTTCATGAAGGGCAGATCATGCCTAATCAGTCTGGTGGCTTTCTATAATGCAGTGACAGCATTAGTGAACAAAGGAAGGGCAGCTGAAGTAGTCGTGCATGAAGGCCTCTGACATGTTCCCACATCACTTCCTTGTCTCTAATTTGGAGAGAGATTAATGTGGAGGCTAGACTATTTGATGGATAAATAACTGATTAGATGGTTGAAACCAGGGATTGTTGCCAATGGCTATCTGTCCAGGTGGAGGCCAGTCATGAGTGGTTTCCCCCAAGGAGAGGGAAGGTGTCTATCTTTAATCTGCCCTCATGAGGCACTGCATCTAGACCTCAGGCCTCAATGCAGGAAAGGGATGGAGCTGTTGAGTGCATCCAAAGGAAGGCCACCAAGAGCATCACATGGCTGGGGCACCTCTCCTACAAAGACAGGCTAAAGAGCTGGGCTTGTACAACCTGGAGTAGAGAAGACTCTGGGGAGACCTCACTGATGCCTTCCAGTACTTGAAAGAAGCTTACAAGCAGGAGGGGGATGGACTATTTACATGGTCTGATGGTGATAGGACAAGGGAAAATGGTTTTAAAGTAACTGAGAAGATACTTAGATTAGATATTTGGTGGAAATTTAATACTCAGAGGCTGATGAAGCAGTTGTGAAAGCTGTGAAAGTTGTGAAAGCTCCTTTTCTGGAGGCATTCAATGCCAGGTTGGATAGGGCCCTGGGGATCCTGATCTAGTTGTTGGCAACCTTTCCTTGGCAGGGGGGTTGGAATTAGGTGATATTCAAGGTCCTTTCCAACCCAAGGCATTCTATGATTCTGTGATTTTTGTGATCATGAAATACTAGAAGTGAAGTGCTCTGAAAATGTTAACATTTCTACAGTTCTATTCTAAGTAGGTTTCTGGTCCCAGTTGTTTCCCATGTACAGTCAAGTACAGTTCAATTCCTGACAACAGGTAAGTGTTGAATGTTCTGATAGTTTGTCAACCTTTGTTAGCCCAGCAAAAACTGTGTATGAACACATACATTAATCAAACTGAATGCTTTAGCTCAGACTCCTCCACTGACTGTCAGATGTAGAAAGTTCTGTATGATTTAGATGCTTTTGAGTTCTGAGTTTAGGAAGCTCTGAGTGTCATCTGAATTGATGATATTATCATTTCAATTTTTCAGATGTCAGAATTCTACAGATCATTTATTTCAGAGATCTCTAATGTAACACCCCCGCCCCCAATTTCTAATTAGCCTGAGTTTAGTCTAATTTATTCAGTGAGAAAGTTATTCACTGTGATGTGATAAGCCTATGAATATGTCTGCACTGTCAATAACTCTAGATCATGCTTTTCAAAGGACAGGAAAATTATCTGGAAGCTCTGAGGGTGTAATGTTTTCTGCCCATGTTGCAAAAAGTTTTTTATGCTAAGCCGTCTGACCTGCTTCTTCTATTGGCTAGCAGGCTAACAGAGCTTTCCAGTTTAATTTTGCTACCATGAAGTATTAATTCCAATTATAAAGATCTGCATAGGCTATTAAAAAAGTCTGTTGGATGCAATAAGATGGGTATCAGGAGAATGGTATGTTGGACCATGGAAGTATGTGAAGGGGTCATAAGTGACCATAAGGTGTGTTTCTGTGAATAGCACTCTGCTTTTGGCCAAAGGCAAAGTCTCATCCTTGGGTCTCATGTTGATCTATCATTGTCGCGTTAGAAAGAAGGAATCATTCATTTACAAAGGGACAAGGCTACAGAAGCAACTTTAAGTCTGGTGTCTTTGAATTTCCATACTTTAGTTGTATCTTTTGCACTCTTCCACTTTATCATTGAGTTTGATTAAAATGATTTCAAAGGAAAGGCTAGGTTTCAATTTTGTTACCAGTAAAAGATCTTGTTTTGGAAGTATGATACCTTGTTATTAAAACATAAACAGAACAATGTGACTGTATGGTCTACATTCACTGTCCTGTCTATGTTACTGAAAATTTAGAGACACATTTTAAAAGCAAAGTCAGCAGGAGCCAGGCTGAGTTTCTGTGGGCTTTAAATTACAGCAAGTAAATAGAAAGAGTATATATTTTTTTTTTTCTGAAGGAAAAAAAAAAGTCTTTCCAGAGGCAGTGACAGTATCTATGACTGGTAATGCTGGTGATAGCACTTATTCTCAAGGAAAAGCTCGAGCTGGCGCATACTTCTGTCCTCATCCAGCATGATAAAAGATAAGTAAGTTGGGATTTTTTTTTTAGGGGTCACACTCCTTCCTTGGCAGTGGGGTTGGAATTAGGTGATCTTCAAGGTCCTTTCCAACCCAAGGCATTCTATGATTCTGTGATTGTTTTACATAAATTCCCATCTGGAAAACAAACAACCAAAAGAACACTCAAAACCCTAATGAATCAGTATCTCTTTGAGGGATAAGTAAACGAATCCACATTTGGAGTCAGAAAGGGGTCAGGCCCTCAAATGTACAGAATAAGCTTTTTTTTTTTCTGCGTGTACCAGTCCAGACTTATGTAGATTGACCTATGAGCTGGTCAGCTATGAGATAGCCAAGAGGGTGTAGTTAGTTTTTGCTGTTTACTATTAGATGCTCTCAGGCTTTATAAACTTCTTTAAGAAAATGTGCAATTGATTGTGTATATCTCTTGCCTTTTCTCCCTGACTATTTCCCTGATCTTTTACTATCCAAACCTCAGGTTCCCCTCCTTCTTCAGCTTTATTTGGTACTATTGAATTTATACTTCTTACTAGAGTGGTGCTTCCACATCTGACCCTCATTGCCTGCATGAGAAGTACCTGAGAAAAAAAAAAACCTGTGTTACAGGACAATATATGTATGCTTTTGTTATTGGCAATACTTACTTAGCAGACATAAGTGTAAAAAATACCTGGAAGGCTTTTATTTATAGCTTCACATTTAAAGACAGAAAATGATGTTTCAGAAATATCACAAAATTGACATTCATCAGCTTTTTTTTTTGTTAGTCACATTGATGAGACAATCACTGTTTTGCCAAATATTTCAGTCACATAATAAAATACATTTGCCCTAGAGAGTTTGTTACCTATGATTTCTGACGGAGATTTTCAGTCTTTAGAGGTTTGGAGATAACTAATGAAAGCAAATCTAGAATATCTAAATCCAGTATTGAACATTTTTTCTTTGAACCTTAGAATTTGAAAATAATAGAGAACTTGTAACCTTGTGACGTTACAGCAGTGTCTATGCAATTCAAGACATATCTTTTATTCGAATTGCCAGAGTCATGGTAGTACCGTACTTAGTGTTTAGGCCTTTGGCAATAGATGTAGGCCTTAATTTCTAAAAATTTTTAAAAGCAAGAATTGAAAGTGCTTCTGGGTTTATACCAGGCATCAGAAAATTGAACAAAGCACCATACCACATAGGTTTGAGTCTCCTTACCTGAAGTCCATATATCTTTACTGCTTTTCCTCTTACATACATTCCAGAAGAAACCACCTTTCTTCATGCTTCATTCAGAACCTTAATTCACTTAATTCACTTATTTCTTGCTCTTGCTGCCATCTGTTCTAACATGTATTTCCACTGAGAACAATGTGGCATTGATTTGTTTTCAGATGCACAGGTTGATGTGCAACTCAGATTGATCTAAAGTAAATACTAATATACAAAGGTTTTACTAACTAAAATTGCTGGTTCTTTTCCAGCTAATTCTAAACTAACTGGCCATTTAACCAGAAACTGCAGCAATCTGTAATATTTCTTTGTGATTTTGTGTTTAATTAATTCGCTAGCAGATATATTCCACAGATTTGAAAGTGAGGTTGTAAGAATAGCCGTGTTGAGATTGGTTTGAGTTTGATCTAGTTAGGTTTGCTTTCATCTGAGATTTGCAGTCATCACAAGAAGAAGAAACATAGGCTCCTTCAGTGAACAGCTTACTCCAAAGATATTAGAATTAAGCAGCTCGTAGAGAAACAGATTAGTAATGGGAAAATGGAAATGAAATCTGCGCTTTAGAGTTCAGTAAGGAAGTAAGAACTGAGGATAGCCAACTTTGCAGAGGAGTTAAAACTAAAAGGATGTGTTCTCTGAGCTATATGCAGAAAATAAGGAAAAAAATAAAGTAGTAAAAAATGGAAGAAGTAGTGGGATTGCTATCAAGGAAGAAATTAATGAAAATCCTTGCTTGCCTTGACATTCAGTAATAATGGAGAATATGGAACCAGTACAAAATGGACTGTAAGGCAGATAAAAGAAAGGGGAAAAGTGACACAAGGCAAAATAAAAAAGACGTTTTTTTTAGGTCATTTCCATACTGAAATGTGTCTGTAAGATGGTGAGTAAGATAGAACTTACTACCTGTGGTGAAAGTAAGGATTGAGAGAGGAACATGGTCACTGTCTCCATTTGTATCATGTGATGGGAGTAAACAGAAGGAAGAAAAGTAGACAGCATTACTGACCCAGCAGCAAATGCACGTATGTACAGACTGTGAGTGAATTCAGCCTGGAGTTATAAGATTTTTTAGCTATTAGAACCACACAGTTTTTTATTTTCTAAATGACAGTAATGTGGCCCAAGACTCAACTAGGTTTGTTCTGGAACTTCATTCCTGTGAATGAGTGGATCTTCACAAGATATTTTTTGTTCTCAATAAAGTTCCTTTATTATGACCTAATCTTTCTTTCCAAGAGGTTTTATGGTTATCTGTAATGACACAATCCAACAGTTTTGTAAAGATTTTACACCTCCTTTCTCTGTAGTCAGTCAGAGGGGGCAGCTGATAGATGTAGAAAACAGGCAAATGTTGTTTCTGACAGTTGTCCTTTGTTCATCCTCGTCGTAGTCAGTTCAACACTCTTGTGGAATATAGGCTGCAGAAGCTACAGCTCTTTTGGAGTTAAAGGGTTCAGTACTTTTTCGTTGATGTCATTACTGAATGTTCTCTTGAAAAATAAAAGTTAAGATTGCCTTTTTTAAACTGATTTCTTTTAACATCTTTTGCATACCATAGAATTTGAAGATGATGATTTGTGGCATTTTGAGAGCTCTTTAATAAAAATCTGCCAGCATTTCTTTTTGCTGAAAGAGGAAGAAAAATCTGCTTTCTAGGCTCTCAAATTCAGTTCTGAAAAAAAGTTGTTAAAACTTTTCTAAAGAATTAAGTATGTTCTAGATCTTCTAAAGTGAGTACTTTCAGAAGTTGAGATAAATGCAATCAAAAGATAAGTAGAGAGAGCAGAATTGAGATTTTCTGCAGAATTTTTCTTTTCAGTACTGTGTTGTATTTATATATGAAGTAAGTTTTTTAATGAACAAACTTAAACCATCTGGTAGCATAATACTTGATTTGTGCCTCATGTCTGTGTACTGGGTATGCAGAAAAACTTTGATTCACACGATGTTTTTCTGAAGCAAATGAGATACACAATGCATAATTCATGATAGTATGTCTCGGCAAAGGACAGCAGTCTTGATCCTGATGTTAGAACCATATCTTTTCAAGAGTTTGTGGCTCTTTAGTAGCAGAATGATTGTGTTAAAGTTCACAGAAATGAGTCAGGTACAATGAAAAGTTGTATCTCTGTGTTATATATCTGATCTAAATATGTTGTTTTAGATACCTGGGCAGCTGTAAGCTATAGGCCTTTATGTGAAGAAATAAAATGTGGGTGGCTGATACACCACTGCAAAACAAACAAACAAACAAAAAAAAACCTGCAGAAAAACAATACAATTTCAAAGGGGTTTGTTCTAATGCTTGAGATGTGAGGGAAAAAATTTGAGTTAAACACTCATAGCTTTAGAAATGTTAGAAGATAATGGCTTTTGAGTGTAGGGCGCTGTACTATGTAAGGGTTTTCCTAGTGTGCACCTGGACATGCCATTTGTTAACCCTTAGGTTCCATTTAGATTTCTGAGCACATATAGGACTAGGAGTGATTGGAGAAGCATTTTAGAGGCAGTGTATTATGCACTGGCACTGCATCGTGACTGGCAGATCAGTTCAATTGCCAGTATAAGTTGTGATTGATGCTAAGTCTGCCTAGTGTCAGTTACTGTTGACATAAGTACAGCAATGACAGAACACTTGTGAAGGTTGTCATATCTGTTCTGAAAGTGCAGTGCCTTTCACTGTGGTAGAGAGAAGTGTTTCCTCCACGTATCTTTCTGGGATTACGGGGTTTTTGTTTGTTTTCAGTGAATCTCACTGTCTTTCTTTTCCTTGTTCTTCTCCTTTTTCATAATGTCTGCTCACTTCTGTAGCTGGAACAAGTATAATAAATGTGCTGTTTATACCTTCTCTTGGATTATTAATGTAGTGGTTGCATAAAATAAATCCAACCTCTTGAAAACAGAGTATTGTAGCAGATTAACATTCTGATTCATTGTATTTCAGTGCCCTTCGGTATCTTTTGTTATCAACTGCAATGACATGGTATTCATTATTTCTTAATTGTCCATAACATTTCCCCATATTCTTCTTATTAATGGTAGCTTGAAAAAGCAGTCTAATAGCTGAGATAGTTTAAGTAAAGGATTTACAGGCTTGTCATTTTGCAGTCCTTGCTGAAGAAGGTTATATTACTGATGCTTCTGAACTAAGTGAAGCACGGCACAGCCAACAGTGAGCATGCTTTTCCCAGCCCCTCACAACCTTGAGGGGCAATTCCTGAGGCCTATTTAGTCTTTGGCTTCTCTCATGACACTGCTTACAAGGCTGCAAATTAGCTTAGTAATTATAGTGAGGGAAGGTTTAAAGGCCTGCACATGAATTCATAAATACCTTTCCTTTTTCTTAATAAAAACCTCAGAATTCATCAAAGTTATCGAATAGAAGTAACACTGTGCTTCTACTACTAGAATTGTAGAATGCCTTAGGTTGGAAGGCACCTTGAAAAGCATTGAGTTCCAATCCCCAGTGCTATGGGCAATGTTCCCACCCACCAGATCAAGCAATTCAGGACTTCATTCAACCTTCAACTTCTTGGGGCAGCCTATTCCAGTGCATTACTGAATAAAAAAATTCCACAAAGTATCTAATATAAATCTGCCCTCTATTAGTTTAAAACCATTCTTCATCCTGTTACTATCAAACTATGTAAAAAGCCAGTTTTCTGTTTATAAGCTCTCTTCAAGTAATGGAAGCTTGCAAAAAGGTTTCCCCAGAGCCTTGTCTTCTCCAGAATGAGCAAGCTCAAATCCCTCAGCCTTTATTCATAGGAGAGGTGCTCCAGCCATCTGATGCTCTTTGTAGCCCTCCTCTGGACCCTTTCCAACAACTCCATGCAACCACGACAGCCTGTTCCTTCAGCACCCTGGGATACATATCACTGGGCCCCATAGATATGTACATATGCGTATCAGGTGGTACACCCCATATCAGGTTGTCTTGAACTTGCTTTTTTGCTTACAGTGAAAAGGATTATGTTTCTGTGACCCCCACTTAGAGATTCATGGATATTAGAGGCACCTGGGAAGGTTATGGAACAAATAATCTCGGGAATCATCATGGACCAATTAAAGGTCAACCAGGGGATCAGACCCAGTCAGCATGGGTTTACGAATGGTAGATCCTGTCTGACAAACCTGATTTCATTCTATGACAAGGTGACCCACTTAGCGGATGAGGGTCAGGCTGTCGATGTGGTCTACCTGGACTTCAGTAAGGACTTTGACACTGTCCCCCATAACACTCTCGTGGAGAAGCTGGCTGCCCATGGTCTGAATGAGTGTACGCTCTGCTGGGTGAAGCACTGGCTAGATGGGAGGTCCCAAAGAGTCATGGTCAATGGAGTTGGATCCATTGGATCCAATGGCAGTGTCCCCCAAGGCTCAGTACTGGGGCCGCTTCTGTTTAACATCTTGTATTTGATGATCCTTGAGGTCCCTTCCAACCTGAGTAATTCTATTGTTCTATGATTCTATAGAAAGCCTGACTTACAGTGAAGACCGAGTCAAAGAACTCATTGAATACCTCACCATTTTCCATGTCTCTTATTGTCATTTCCACCTTCTCTTTTATCAGAGGGGATACTCTCTCCTTTTGCCTGTCTCTTCTGATTGATGTACCTGTATAATTCCGTCTTGCCATTTTTCAAATCCCTCATCAAATTCAATTCTACCTGTGCCTTGGTTTTCCTGATCCCATCTCTGCACTCCTAATGTCATTCCTTCATTCTTTCCAAGCCACAAATCCCAGCTTCTACTGCCTGTACTTTTCCTTCTTATTCCTCAGTTTGACCAGCAGGTCATTCCTCAACCATGCTGATCTCCTTCGTCCTCTGCTCGATTCCTTATGCTGGAAGATGGAGAACTCTTGTACTGTCAGAAATACATCCTTCAAGAGCTGCCAGATCTGCTCCATTCCTTTGTCCCTAAGAATAACTTTTCAGGAGATCTCACCAATTAATTCTTTCAGCAGATTGAAGTTCTCTTTTCTGAAGTTCAGACTCTGCATTTTGCCAGTTGCCCATTTTCCTTGAGATCACAAACTCAGCCAGGTCATGGTCAATCCGGACTCCCTTGAAATTAGCCTGCTTAATAAGCAGATTCGCACTAGTGAAAACCAGGTCCAGAAATACTTTACCTCTTATTTGGGAAAATATTTGTGCAATGGCTGTTTACTTTTTCTCAAGAAAAATGATTTTCAGGACAGTGACTGGAGATTCCAGTTACTTTTCTGATATAGTAACAGATTTCACTGCATGCAATATGGCAAGTAATCATTTTCCTAAGATGCCTCAAAGAAAATAGTAGTCTTATATTACTTGGTAAATACAAAAAGAATAATCCCAGGAGAGACCATCCTTTTCATCTTCTTGCCCCAACTGCTCCTGAATTGTAGTCCAAATCCCACTAAATAACTTCAGTGATGAAAATCTCACAGCCTCAACCTAATTTAGTGCTTAACTATTTTTAAAGAATTTTATAATGTCTAATCAAAATTAGGGCTTTAATTTAAGCCTCTTACTGCATGTTCTATCCCCACTGGACTTCCTGTGTGTAACATCTATGTCAATGTACAACTCACTGTATCCTCTTGCTCTTATTCTGAGTCATTTAGTACACTTTCTCATCATTTATTGCTTGGTCTGCAATCAATTTCCTTCCATTCAAATATATATATATATGTATGTGTATGTATATATGGAACTCTGAAGACAAGCACTTCGAAATTCTTCACAAATGGTTTTTCTATATTTGACCATTGAATTAACTCAATTTCAAAACAAATTCCTAAGAAAAGAAAATCATAACTTAATTCTTACTCACTTTTTTAGTATGAATTTCTAAATCTTGTCTTTATAAACAATGGTTATTAAAGCTTTAAATTTCTTTTCTTGTGCCGTTCAGATTGGGATTGCTGTGAGATTAAATTGTCTTGGGAGGAGATTCTTGTTGTACAGTTCTTAAAGTTGAGCATCCCTAAATGACATGAATTAGTGAATTTCTCTATTAGTTCTACTTGTGTAAATCCTGTCCTTCTGGTAGACTTATTTTTTATTTATTATTTAACTTCGGTCAGAATCTGGTACAGAATTTTACAAAAGCTTTTTTTTTTTTTTTTTTTTTTTTTTTTTTAAAATAAAAAATATTTTTAAAAAAACTTTTTTTTTTTTTTTTTTTTTTTTTTTTCTCACTTCAATTAGATTATATCAGCCATTATGATGTATAGTGAGTATTTGACAATAAATCCAAATTCAATTGAATTAATCAATTAATCTCTTTGTAAAACAACCTCTTAATCTTGGTAGCCATACATGCAACTAAGATTAAATTTCCTTGTCTCTTACCCAGGACAAATATTAACTAAACTCAGGGTATCAGGCACTAAACTTGCTTAAAAACATGTACCTTTGTAATGAAGCATTAATTGACCTGTGTGCATCCCTCAAAATCTATAGATTTTAAATGTTTTCTTTCCACAAGACATTAATGAGGTACATGGAATAAATAGATCAGTGAGGAGGCAATGGAAGGCACTTTTATCAAGGTTGCAGGTGATGCCAAAATGAGGGAGCAGTTAATATTCTGTAGGGCAGTGCTGCTATCCATAGGGATTTAGACAGGCTAAAAGAGAGGTTCTAGAGGAACCTCATGAAATAGAACATGGAAAAAGCCTAGTGCTGCCCTTGGCAGGGATCACCATTGCGAAGACACAGACTAGGGCCTGCCTGGCTGGCAGCTGCTCTTTGGGCAGAGACATAGCGCCTGGGCAGACACAAGCTAGGCATGAGCCAACAGAGTACCCTGGATACAGGGACAGCCAATAGTGCCCTGGGAGCCATATTCACAAGGGCACAGCCAGGATATTGAATGAAGGAAACACTCTCTTGTACTCAGTACTCATGGAATTACATCTGGACACCGAGTCCGGTTTAAGGATCCTGGTACAGGGCAGATGCTGAAAAATTGGAGCAAGTTCAACAGTTGTGCTTTCCGGGCAGATGAGAGAGTGTATGCCTGGTTGGAAGGGGTTGAGGCATCAAGGCTGGTTCAGTCCGAATGAGGGACAGCTTCAGTGGAGTCTAAGAGCAGATTGAATATTCCTGTGAGGGCTTTACTCAGAGGATGGAGTTGGGCTCTTTGCAGCAGTGCCTGCTGGGAGAACAAGAATGAGCATACAACAAGTGAAACAAGAGAATATCAAACTGCCTATAAAAAGTGGGGAAAAAAATCACCCTCAGGACATTCCAACAGTAGCATGTGTTTCCCAGAGAGGTTTTTCATCCTCCATCCTTGGAGGTTTTCAAGACGCAGCTGGATAAAATCCTGAGCAACCTGATCTGACTCTGTATCTGCTCCTGCTAGGATAAGGGGATTAAACTAGAGACGTCCTGGTGTCTTTTCCAGCCTGAATCATTCTGTGAATACAAACAGTGCAAAATGTAGTCACTATCATTTTTGAATTTCTTGAAAAATGTGAAGGAAAAGCAGCTGCTTCTGTGTTTGCTTTTGGCATTTACTCCAAGCTGAAATTAAATTCTTATTATTATTGAGATCCTTTTTTGCTTTGATTTCTTCTTTTTTTTCCCATTGATTTAGTTCCTTTAAAAAAAAAAAATAATTAAAATATTCTATAATAATGCAGCCACTTTTATCTTTCTATAGATCAATATCCCTCTCCATGGCACAGCATCTGCCATGTTTAGAGATTGCCCAAAGTTGTGAAACAAGTTAAGATATCATTTTGACACCTGTACATTTGCCTGAGGTAGGGAAGGGTGCACTGATAAAGATATAAATGCTATCATAAACAATTGCATTCTTGCTCTGTCTCGCTGTTTTGCTCTGTCTTACTGTTTTCCTGTATAGTTCTGAAAAACTCAGTTGAATTGGATTTCAAATCAGGTAGGTTGCTCTAGAAGTAATGCCTCCATGCATTACAATTACATTGTTGCATTACAGTACCACAAAATGTAATGGAATATTGGCAGGAAGGTTCTACCTCTACAGCCATACCACCAACATCTACCTTTAACTATATGGGCCAACATAATAAAATAGGAAGCATTACTTTCAGGGCAGCCCTTGTATATATAATTCATTTTGGAATACTTGAAATGACTGAATCAAATTCCAATTTTACTGTTATTATCATGGCTGTGAAATGGAATTCTCTTTCCATGCCAAAATACAGAAATGTTGATATGGTTGTTTCATTTTCTAGTGAAAGTTTAGAGAATGTCTAGAGAAAAAATAAGAAGAGATAGTGAGAAAAAGACATATGGAGTAAGTGTGCTTACTGTACTTTCTTGTAAGTAGACAAGACAGGGACTTTCTGGAGAACAGCTTTATGGAATGAAGTTGTCACCTGTGCAAAGTGGCAAATAAATGGAACAGTTGAGCTCTGAATATTTCTTAAGTTTGGAGTCTTAATATATTACTTTGAAGTAAGCTAGGAGTTTTACTATTTTTTAAAGAAATTAATGGAGGCTCTATGACCTGGTTTTGATTAAAAAGTCAATTTGTTGATCATATAATGGAAAAGCATAATGCAAGTCTAAGAAACTTGTGTCTTGGTTGCACAGGAGAGGCTTGCTGTATTTTCTCAGCATTGAACGAGAACTTTTTAATAAAAATATCCAAAGTTTTCTTTTCTTTTTATCTTGGTTTCTTTTACATAAGGGGAGATTCAGGTATTCACACCTCATTCATATCCGCATCACTACTTCACAAGTCAATTCACTGTATTATCTTTCACTTCAGTGCACATCTCATATATTTCTCAAGCAGAATGCACAACTCTCTCACAAGGAGAAGAGCATATCAAAGGAAAAACAAACATAAATAGCAGAGGCCATCACCAGCCAGGCATCACAGGTCATTAGTATTGCTGCTTTGCTATCATTTTGTTTTTCTCACTGTCTTGTCTCTCCTCCTGGGCAGAGAGAGCACATCTGGCTATAAAAACAAGAGGCTTTGTTTACTGAGAAAAGAATTTCTATATTAGAAATTCCTGTGTCTTATTTTGTCCCTACTGTCATCAGCCAACTACCATCTGTCCAACAGTGGTGAAGGAATGCCTGCAACAGTGTACTGGAGTATACATAATTTACAAATAGTTATTTTTTCTAGAAAAGACAAACTAAATAAGGGATACTAACGTACGCACACACATAATCTGCTAGCCTTCAAATCTCATACCTCATTCAAAAAAAGAGTCAGGTAATTGAGCTATTTCTTGTTTCTCCATACTTCTGGTCAGGTTACTCCTTTAAAACTGAAAAGGATGCTTTGAAATTCTGCAGCAAAATATTTGAACATTTTTGTATATTTTTTTATATAAGCAAAGAGAAGTCAAACCTAGTGTCTGTTAGCCTAGAAATTCATGTTAGTAAATATGCATTGAGACTGTGTTATTAGATAAACAGTGATGCTTGAATTTTGAAATTGTTACCACCTGATGAAGTAGTCAAAACTTGTTTTCTGTCAGAGATTTGTTTTACCTGCATTTACAACTCTGTCTCTAGCTTTAAACCAACCAGAAAACGTGTGCGCAGAGACCATTTACATTGTGTCACCTTGAATCTTTTCTTCCTGACAATTTAATGTAATCTGCTTTCCAGTTTCATGTTAAAAGGAGTGCCATATGGAAATACATCACTCTGTGACAGATTTCACTATAATGTTTACCTAGTAATAATACACTCTTCAAAGTGCTGTGCCAGTTAAACTTCCCCCCCTTACTAAATTCATCTATTTCCTAGAAAGCAATCCAGGGCTAACATTGAACTCTAATGTTAATATGAGTTTATATTTATTTGCATGGGGAACCTGACTATATTAAGGACAGAACACAGAAGTCCCAGATAAATTACAGTTCATTAATTTAAGTGAGCTGTGATATTATCCCTTGTCAGGAATTTTTTTGACACAGCCATTCCCTGGAAGGATGAGTAGAGGTGGAATGGCTTGCCTTGTTCTTCCTTGTGCTGGACAGACATAATATTTGATAAATATTATGGAAACAGTCAAGTGTCGTCACTAGGAAGGAAGGGAGGAGGGGAGGGAGGGAGGGAGGGAAAGGAAGAAATTGGAATTTATTTATTTATTTAACAGAAATAATATGGCAGTCCTAAGGAAAGGATTGACTTTCATTATGGCATATGCTTTTCACATGAGTTGAGAAAAAAATTGGCTAATATTTTACAGACCTAATAATGTTCCTCAGTTTTCAGGTCACGTTTCTAATGCTGTGACTATAAAGAGTCTGCAAGAGTTGGCAGCATTCAGTTGAAAGTACGAAATTATAGGGACAGTGGAAGAGGTAGATATAAAAGTGATTACAAAATATTCTGCAACTGTTTTGGTTCAAGGTTGTTTTTTAATAGGGAAATCCATTAAATGTATTTCAACATACATAGCACTGTAGGCTTCCTGAAAGGATGTACTGGACAGTGTTCAGAAAAAAAAAACATAAGGACAGCGTACTATACTTGTTTGTTTTATTCATTTAACTTTACACTTTACATTTAACTTTATACTTGTTTATTTTAATCCTAATATAAACAGCTTATGTTTATATTCATAAAGAAAGAAGAAACATTAATGTATTTTATGCATAGTGTTTAATTTCATTTCTACATTTTAAGGAAATGACAATTCTATGAAGTAGTAGGAGAGGATTTGATTTTAGAGCAGTGAATGTTTGTGAGCAGTGAGTGCTTTTGTGTTGTTTTTTTTTTTCTCCCATTTCTTTATCTTTGCTATTTGTTCTACATAGAAATGAAGTGAATGAATGGTAGAATGTCACTTATTTATTTACTTCAAGTTATTGCCTCTCTTACATCTTACTAGATTACATTTGAACTAACCAAAGACACTGTTTACACTTCTTTAACTTCAGTATTGACTGAAGTAGCACTGAATCTCTTCCAGTGAGGGCAGATTTAGATACAAATCATTGTTCCAGCACAAAGATCATTAATCAGCCTCAGGCTAGATCCATTACGTGTATATTCAACATAGAAGAAATATTAATGGCTCCACAGAAGAAACGTTACCATCAGATTAGCTCTGATTCCCTACTGGAGCAGCAAATTACTCTGAAGTAATAATTATAATACATTACTGGAGGTTTAATTTTCAGTAAGTGCTGTCTGTTTAAGGGATAGCAATCTCACCATGGCTCAGAGTACAATAGATCATGCTATCAGCAAAAACAAACCTACATGGAATAAAATAAAAAAAAAAAAAATTACAGACTTCATATTGAAACAAAAACTCCCTAGAAATTTCCTAGCTTGAGTTTCATTAACAAAACTGCTTATGTTGTTTGCTAAATGTTTACACTAATCAGAAGCAAGGAAACATCTTTCTACCTGTAAATAAAACATGACTGTGCAAACTTTTTTTTCAGCTGTCATCTTTGGAACAAGTTGATCACTTTCTTCTATGGTATATGTAATGCAAGAAGAAAGATCTGTTCTACTTATTTAGTGAGCACAGCACACGGGTTTTGATGGAGTTACACCAATTTACGATACTTTAGGATTGTAGACTTTTATGTATGAAATGATTTTGTTAGTCCATATAGAGCCACTACATACCACAACTGGGAGTTTTCTTTGAGCATCAACAACAGCTAAAAGCAATTTTGCAATTTTTTTTCTCCTACATCTCCATATTGATATTCATAAATTTTAAACGTTTCAAGTCAAAAAAAACTACGCTAAAAATGATTCAGTCCTCATCATGGCATTGTGAGGAAGTAGTATGAGCTTTTTACACCACATGATGTCTTTGAAGTATTCAGCGCCGCCCAGATTCACACTATTCTTTGAAATTATATACAATAAAATTTGAAGAACTATATGTCTGATAATTGCTGTTCTGGCAGTGATCCAGTGCACTTGCTAAGCTTATTTTTTTGTCAAGTGTTGGGTAAGAGACTATTTTATGTGAAGGTGAAAACATTTAGCTACTAGATATTTAGTAATGTAACTTCAGTTGCATGTTTTGTATTGTGTCTTGCCAATTTGACCATTGATTCAGTCCCTTTAAAATGGAGGGGTGGGGAAAATGTTCTTTGGGATTCTTAATGCTGGTAACAGTATACATTGTGGAGTCAAGCTAAATAACCTTAAATAGCAGTCATGGCCTGCCATCTTTCCCTCAGATGAGACCAGAAATGGTGTTTCAAGTGTGTCCTCTTCCTCTTCTTCCTTTAAAGAAAGTGTGGTAACTAGAGTCTGAATTGCTGCTTCAGCAATACCAGCTGTCTGCTTCCCTGTGCATAGAGATTGGATAAAACTCCAAACGTTTTCAAACAGGGATCTTAGGTGGACCAACGTGAAAAAAAAACAAGAATGTCTATTTGGATTTTTATCACTCTGCATCAGAATGAGAAAACTCAACAAATAAACAAAACAAAAACAAAAACAAAAACAAAAAACAACCATTGATAGAGGGTAGCAGAAATTAAAGCATCCTTGTTTGATAACAGACAATTTATATTAATTATGCCTGTTATATTCAGTCATGAACTTTTTCTGTATACAGACTGGTTTTAGGATGCATTTGATTTATTTAATCATTTCGTTCAAAAAGGAATAGTTTTCTTGGTTCCACTGAAACTGAGCTTTCTGGGATACAAATAAGGCCAACAAAACACACATTCTCTTTGTGTGTTGTTAAACTTCCAGACTAAGCCATGATTTGGAAAGACAGAATTATTCTTTGGACAGTCTATACTCAGATTTATTCTTACACAATAGCCCCGTTACTTTAGAAGTTTCTGCTTTAAAATGTTTCTATGAAATATTCGTCTTGAGATTTTGACATAAATCAAAACTACATTCATTTTCCATTTGTCATGTATTCCCAAATGGAGCTTCTGTGAAGTGCTAAAATATTAGAAAAAATCAAACTATTCAATGATCTGAAAAGAGATAAAGAACCCTAGAAGATAATTTTTTAAAATCTGGTATCAATGTACATCAATGTAGTAATATGATATATTCCTGCACCTACTTCTTCCAGCATGAATTCATCACTGCTGACGTTGCATATATATACGAGTTTGATATTCAGATAAAAATAAATATGTGTTATAGTTTCACTGTCATTAGAAAGAGAACAGCAAAATAAAATAACCTTTACATCTCCTGCAATGGTTTTCTGACCTATGGATAACTAGAAAATTCGAAGTACCATACATATGCATTTCAAATACTTGTCCAGAAGACTATTTAACTTCTTGTAAGTCTCGCTATATTTTAAGAAAATACGATAAACACGTACAATCACAGAAGTGCATATTATTGTACACATAAGAAATGGTAGCTTTATTTCAGAAGTATGTGATATATACCATATATTTTTAGGATATCCAATGTTGGTTATAGCTTAGTGTGAAATAAGGAATCTTGAAAATGCATAAACTGCAAAGTATTTCACTCCCTAACTCACTTCTTGAAAACCATGTTTTATTTCTTCTAATAATATTCTTTATCCACCTGAACTGTGTTGATTGAACTTACATACTGCTTACACAAGCAGCTATGTTGTTGAATTCGTGCAGGTAATAATTTTCATGAACAGTGATCCCAGATGCTCGAGAATACATGGGACATTGTATCTTCTTTACTGAGTCACCTGCAGCTAGCATAGAGTGAATGTCTATAGTGTGAGAGGAATACATTGCAAAAATAGAATATGGGAAACTTTTGGTAATCTATGACCATTATAATATATAAAGCAGTATTTTGAAATATGTATATTTTGGAATGTCTTTCCTCTTTTCTCCCATCCCTAACTTTACTAATAACAAAAGCAAAAAGAGGGAGAAAAAGAAGCTATCCTCTCTCTGTCCTGTTCCAAGACAAGAAAGACCATCTATTTTGGTATCAGTGTTCTTCTGTAGACCTCCATTGTATTTGAGCTAATGTATTTTTCTGTGAAAAAAAAAGAAAGAAGAAAAAGATTTTTTTTATGATCTCCAAACTGTAATGTATGCTACTGTTGAATCTCATATTTCTATCAGAAATAGAATTTCTTTTCAGAAATGTTCATAGAGTTCAGTGCAGAGGAACAACAGAAAGATAAAAATAATCAATTACAACTTACAGGACCTGAAGCCTTGGATTCAAGAGCTACTGATCCCATCTCAGGGTATGTGCATCAGAGTTACCACCTCAATGAACTATCCAGGAGACTACAAACTGAATTTGATAGTTTATTACACACCTGCCCTGATTTAAGACACAATGGCAAAACTGAGTAGGAAAGCTGTCAAGTTCACTTTTTTTTCTCTCCACAAGGTGAAGGCAGAGCATTCTGGTTCCCACAGAGTGGTAGCATAATCTAAAAGATATTTCAGGGTATACAGAACACTAAACTGCTCTTTCCTTCAATATGTGGATTGTCCTGATCCCTTCTACTCCTGCAAATGGGAGATTGGCTGTCAGTCTGAGCAATATGCAGCCACATCAAGAAGTTTGGCAGTTTTTCACATTTCATCTCCAGACCCCATAAAACATCTTCTGTAGGATTCTGTTGTAAGTCTTTGTACAAATCTAATTCAGTACTAATTTCTGTTTTGCTAGAAAAGGAATAAATCCCATCGTTTCTAGATGGGCACTGCTGAAGGTGAAACTGCAAAAATAGTCTCCATAGTTTCATGTTGTAACAGAGTTATTTAGTCCTGCTTACAGTTCACTGGTAAAGATACAAAATACAATATGGCTTACCAAAATTGAGAATACAGCACAGATATCCTCATTCACAAACCAATGGTTTATTTTTCATCTACTGAAAACTAGTGGTGGACTGCATTTTTTTTTTATTATTGTTACTATATTTTGACTTAAAAACAGTGAGAATAATTTTTAAATTTGCAGTAGGATTTTTTTTTCCTCTAGAAATAGCCGTTTTCTAAAGAGCAAGCCTTCTATATATAAAGACATATATGTAGTAAACCTTTAGACAGTTATAATGAAATATGTTTATGGAACAGGCATAGACATGAATATAGATCAGAAAATAACAAAAGATCTGATTTTATGGAACTGAGTACCTCCAGTTCCATGCTTAGGAACTGTAATTTCATACTTCTCAATTGTCCTACATTACTGTTACAAGCACAGTGTTTCAAAAGAGATTGAGAAAACACTTCAGAACAAAAGAAATATTCAAATAATTCAAAATTAGCATTCAAAACTTTCAGAAACATTCAGAACAAAAAAGTTTCAAGATGTTTGACATTATTGAAAATGAAAGAGTTCCTACATGCATTGGTTTATTAAACCTTTAGATGGGGCGATTTCAATGATTTCTTACATTTTTAAGTCCTTAGATTAAGACTGCATTCTCTGTCCTCTGGTGAAAACCATCATTTTGAGCCATTTCAGCTTTTTTTTTTTTTTTTTTTTTTTTTTTTTTTTTTTTTAATCCTTTAGAAATATACGAAAGACTCTGATTGCTTTTCAGGAGGATGACACAAAAACAGACTTGCTACCTAATCAGTTCCAACCACTGGGAATTGTCATTCATTTCATCATTTTTGCCAATGAATGGGGAAAACAAGCACTTGTGAGCCCCAAGGGAGATGTAGGCATGGATTTAGCCCACTGAAATGCTCCTCTAGAATTGTCTTTTTCTGTTCCCTGACTACAGCCAGGACCTGCAATGATTACAGTCCTACATAGGGCTTCTTAATTAAGATCTCATTCAGTGCCTTATGCAGTACTGACCATGTTGTTTGTGCTTCATAAAAAGCAAAAAAGAAAAGAGAAAAAGTGAAAATATTGGTAGTAACACACATTGCAGGTGTGCCTTCTATTTCACAAGCCTCAAGCATGCGGTAATCTTCCACTTCAAGCCAAGGTCTGGCCACAGTGATTCTGCCCTCACTCATAGCTCCAGTTTCCAGACCCCAGTGCTCACTAGCAAGAAAATTACTTTTTCGGGAAATTGAATCTTCTCCTCCACCCCCATTCCCCTCTCAAAAGCAAACAAAACTGACAGAAAGAATTTAATATTTTTTTATGCTTTCAGCACACTGCAGATGTAGCCCTACATTTCATGAGTGGAATAATAAGTATTCTATACTTTTTTTTTTTTTTTTTTTTTTTTGACCTTTTTTTTCTTGATTTAGAGTAGGTGATTAATGGATGTTTTCTTTAACTTATCACTGATCACAAAAACTGATCCAGCACATCCAGGCTGGATGGGGCTTTGAGCAACCTGATCTGGAGGGAAGTATCCCTGCCTATAGCAGGGAGAGTTGGAACTAGATGATCTTCAAGGTCCCTTCCAACCCTAACCATTTTACGATTCTATAATTCTACAATTTGGTGACTATGGTGTGGGGTTCAGTCATCCAAGTATGGATTTAGCATACTAGCTTGACTGCTGCCAGGAACTAATCTGCAATATGCTCTGTAGTCCTGAACCATGGCTTAAACTTCAAACCTCCAAATCCGACAGAGTTATGAAATCCTTCCTTGATCTATCGCTGTCAGTAGCCAGCAGGATTCCTGCCTTTCAAACTGGGTGAGTTATTCTGTCAGTCAGTTTATAGAAATGTGCCTGTAAAGGTGAATATTCTTCTCTGAAGGTGCTCTAAGGTTGAAACCTTTCTCTGAACCTTGCACCCCTAAAGCCAGAAGAAATACTTGAAAAGTCTTTCTTCTTTCCCACTGTTTAGCTACTACCCCCTTGTGTTTTGGCAGATGTAGAGCATTTCTCCAGTAAAGGCACACTCAGTGGTGAATTTTAAATCCACTGCATGCCATGATCCATGCCCCAGTCTTCCCTGAATCTACTCCAGAGTAAAGCTTCCATTTTAGAGCTCTAGGAGGCTTTCTTCAGGAAAAGAAGCTCTCTGAGGATGATTCTTTCTTTCTTAGTAAATAGATGATATGGTAGAAAGTATCTTTTTAGCACCATTTTGGAATCATATTTTTCAGTGATTTTGCTCCCTCCAACGCGTTTTCTTAGAAAACACTACCAAAACCAAGTAAGGTGTAAAATACTAAATAAATAAGAGGGATGGGGAATGATGATAGGGGCCTAACCCTAACCCTATCATCAAATAATTGTAGAATCACATCAGGGGCACTGAGAAAAACAAACTAACAAACCAATTCTATTTACCATTTTTAGATTGCAGTTTACTTGCAAGCCTTGTGAGGATTTGCTTTCTTTGAATACTGCAATTTTTTTATACATTAATATGTTTAGAAAATGCAACAAGAAAATAGAAACTTAATATATTTCTGTTGTTGTTAAAGGAAAAGAAGGTAAATGCTGGAAGTAAGGAGTTACTATGCTAATAATACTTCCTTCCCCTTCCCTCCCTTCCACTCTCCTCCTTTCCTTCTTCTGAAAGGTTAAAATAAATAAAATAAAGGATTGGATCAATATCAGAACAATGACAACAACAAAATGTTCACACACAAGGGTTTGCTTATGATGAGGAAAGTATTTAGGGGTATGTGTGTTACTTTCTTAATGGAAATGGATTAAGAATTTATTAATAAGTAGTTCTAACTACATATGAAAATAATACTATATTTGTCCTTGGTTTAACTATAGATATTGCTCGACTGTATGAAAAAGTCAAAATGCATATCTACTTCTTGAAATGACCATCTGAATAACATGAGTTAATCAACATTGCTGTCAACAGCAGAAAAATAGACTGTCTTGTCCCACTCAGTGGGGGCTTCGAGGGAGGTGAATCTGTCTCCTGAGTCACACCTCCCCTAGTCAGCAGGCATTGCTATCACAATGGAGTCATCCAGGAGTCAAAGAAATAACACAAATTAATTTGCTGAGAGTTTTCTAACAACTACTAATACTCTACTTGGAGGTAAAATTGGCTAATTTGCTAATTATAATTAATAACCATTACAGGTAAGAGTAGTTTGGTGCAGAAATTATTTCTATGTTAGAAGTTCTAAGACAGTGGCTTAGGCAACTAGAGCCTTCTTGTAACTAGAATTCATACAGAGAACATCACTGAGAACAAAGGCAAACAGTTGTGCTCCTAGAGACAACTCTGAGTGAAATTCTTTCTTGGACACCCTCATTTTTATTTTCTTTTTACTGAAAATCAGATGAAAAAAGTATAATGGAAATGTGTCACTGTGGAGACTAATGAATTAAGGCAAAATACCTGATGTGTTGTGTCAGTGAGAAGTAACTGCTTCTCATCTGCTCTGTTAGCCAGCAGAGTGGGAAGCAGTTGTAGGTAATGGAAGAGGTAATACCTCTGTGGAAGAGGTAGGTGGTTTAGAGGAGGTTTTGTGGTGGTGGAGGAGAGCTTTCTGGACTTTTCTGAGTTTTCTTTTGTTCTTCTGGGTGCTTGCTGAAAGAGTCAAGAAGGTAAGAATAGGCTCTATAGCTGTTTCTAAAGCTTCTCGTCTTGTGTAGTGAGAGCAGTTGGACTGGTAGTAGGAAGTCTGGGGTCAATTGGTGTTTGTGCTTTTAACGTGAGGGTACTCAACAAAGAGTTGTTTCAAAAGCTCCCCAAAAGACTGTTACAGAATGGCTTGAATGTCACAGTCTTTAGCAGATTTGCTGGAGAACTTAATAAGAATTGCTCTTGAGAGCTTGATTTTTCTAAGCTTCCGAATGAAGGCTATGTGCAAAAAGGACTCAAAAACCTGTCTATAACTCATCTAAGGTGGCTTGAGTTAGGTTTATGGCTTAAACTCTTTTAAGATATTTTCCTATTAACAACAGGTTTTTTTATTTGCTTTTATCTCTTGTAGGGAAAGAAGTAAAAATTCTGTGTGTGGGCCTTGGATCATTATTGTACCTCTGACTTGTTTTTAAGTACGCTGTTCTAGTGACTTCTTTTTCTCTCTTAACATTTTCAGGATTGAACAATGCAGCTCTTGACTTGAGATCTCTTTAGCCTTATTTCTGAAATATCAATTTTACACCACCTATCAATCCTAAAAGCTACTACTCTTTTAATGAAGTGCATAAGCAATTGTTTGATGTTTGGCTTTTTTCTTGAACGCACACTGTGTTATTAAAAACAACCAAAAAGTATCTTCTAATGCTTATGGAAAACCCTGGGCTTTAATTCTAGTTCTAGAGTTCGAGTTCTAGAAATCAAGAGATAGTGAAGAGCCTACATTTGATTATCTGTATTAGGGACCAAACTAGTTCAACCTGGAATGCTATTGGAAGAGAACAGGACTTCTCACAGATGTTTTAAATGTCATTAATTAACAGCTTAATCCTGCAGGGTTTTAATCTCTGCTCACATGAGTCTTTGATTTAACTGGATTTTTTTCCAGTTGCAGAATTTATAAGATAAGCATGGTCTAAAAGTTGTAATGTATCATAAATATCTGCAGAAAGCAAAATTAATTGACCACTGGAAAATCTCTGGATTCCAATGCTTTGAGAAACCTTAAGTCATATGGCAATTACAGTCATAATTGGCAATTGGCTGAAAGATTGGGTGCACAGGTAATGTTTTCTTCTGTCATCCAGTCTCAGAGAACAATACTGAGAGAACAATATTGAAAGGAGCAGGCAGACCCAACTAGTCAGTGTTTGGCTCTGAGGCTGGTGCCTCAGAGGTGCCTGTAAAATCAGCACCTCTTGATGCCTGATGGAATGTAACTTTCTCAGACTGAGAAAAAGTTTTGCACAGGAGTTAGCAGGGCGGATGGATATGCTTTAAACTGGACATGAAGGGAAAGTAGGGGAGTGGAAAACAGGTTTGCCAGTGATAAGCTAAAGGATGGCATGCTAAAACTTGAGAGGCTATATGATAGTGAGATCTTTCAGTATGCTCCATAAGATGCTGGGTATACCAGAGTACATTTGAAACATTTCTATGCCTGAGCATGAAGCATGAGAAAAACAAAAGGATCCATAAAATTTGGCTTGATCTTAGAGCTAAGATGATGTTGGCATAAGTGAAACCTGGGGGGAAGAGTCCTGTGACTTGTGTCGTGATGTGTGGTTCTGGGCCACCACAGGGATAGGTTGGGCAAACGCACAGAGTGGCTGTGTGTGTGAGGAGGGGTTTCGGGAGCATGCAGCTGGCAACTGATGATGACATGGTTGAGAGCCTTTGGGATAAAGGCTCTGCTCTGCTCTGTGCTGAGTGGCCTTACAGTGTGCAGTTTGGGTGCCACAAAAAACAAAGAACGTAAAACTATTAGTGTTCAAATGAGGACTATGAAGATGTTGATGGCTCTAGAGTGCAGTGTTTATGAGGAGTGGCTGAGGTTCCTTGGTTTGTTCAGCCTGGAGCAGAGAAGGCTTAGTGCCTTATGGCGGCTTCCTCACTAGGGGAATGGAAGGGCAGTGCTGATCTCTGTTCTCTAGTGATAATGACAGAATCTGAGGGAGTAGTGTGGAGCTATGTCAGAGGAGGATCAAGTAAGGTGTTAGAAAAAGGTTCTTCAGCAGCTGGTGGTCAAGCCCTGAAACAGGATCCCAAGGAAGTGGTCATGGCTCTAAACGTGATGGAGTACAAAAAGCATTTAGACAGTGCTCTAGGATACAGGGTTTGAATTTTGGGTGGTGCTGTGTGAGACCCGAAGTTGGCTTAGATAGTCCTTATGGGTCGCTTCCAGCTCAGGTTATTTGGTGATCTCTGTCTTGTCACTAACTTCACCTTCTTTCCTATTCATAGACAAGTACAAGTAATATCTTGGGAGATGGAAGACTTTTTTTTTTTTTTTTTTAAACCACTACTAGGAATGTCAAATTATTGTGATATTTTTCTATTGTTGTTTCCAAACGATTAATTAGGCATGAATTGTCAACCATAACTACCCTTTTTTCTAATTGATATATCTATTTTCTTTTAATTTTTTTATTCTACTCCATGTTTTTATCCTTAGTCCAACATCGGTAGGTAATTAACAGTAAAAGAAATCCTCATTTGTGTCCAGTAAATATTTTTTTTAAGATCTTATGGTAGTATTTTTTTTAATAATTTATCCTTGATGTGTCTGATCCTGTTATACAATCAGTAGGGCTTTGATGCATTAGAGTTGTTTAGAAATACAAAAAGATCAGTGTACGGTTAAATCTTTAGTATATTCCATCACTGCTATTTAACACCTGTAAAAGAATAATAATAAAGGGAGCTTTAAGAGGGGTAAGCGACCTTATTTTATTAGGTATCTTAAGTTTTCATCCTTTAAAAACAAAACAGTGAAACAGCATAATAGCAAAACTGTATGTAAAAGGAGATGCTCCAGGGAGTAAGTACAAGGTTTTTTCTTATGTGGAACATAGAAATGTAGCTTTAATTAGGTGCCAAGTCACTCCCAAATGTTTCCCAGACTCCAGGGGAAGCAGAGATATGTATGTGAATCATTAATTAATCTGGCCATCTAGCTGGCAAACTTATATTTGAGACAGCATCCATCTATCTTCGTTATCTCTGAGCTTTATGACATTTCCTGGTGATTGACTTCTATGCTCAAGATTTGGCCATTTCAAAAGGATAGACATTAAAAGGTTTTCCTGAGCCTCTGGTAATACAATTCCAGTGTGTGCTCCAACATTAATCTACTGCACTTTCAGACCATGCAGGTTTTTTTGCAGGCTTCTCTGAGCTAAAATACACATTAGTGTTTGGCTTTTATTTCTAATAAAATTAATACTTTTTTTTTTCTTTTTTTGCCATCATTCTATAATATGCCTTAGATGTATATGCTTTTATGTTTGAGTTTCTTAGGGCTATCAAATGATACCATCTTCTTACTGAATATGCTGCACAGAAACACAAGAAGAAAATCCCATATTTCACCCACAATTGAGTTCTTTGGGATGATTTTGATGCATGGCATGCTATGATAGAACTGTAACACTTCTAAAATAAGAAGCATTAAATCCCGCTGATGCTTATACCTTTTGAGTCAGATCAGCTGCACTCTTAACTGCTGCTGTCCTGTGTGATACTGCATAATCAGAATGTGGTGCTGCAACAGCTATAGTTCACAGAATCACAGAATCACCCGGGTTGGAAGGGACCTCAAGGATCATGTAGTTCCAACCCCCCTGCCTAGCAGGGCCACCAAACATACACATTCAGATCAGGTTGCCCAGGACCCCGTCCAACCTGGCCTTAAACACATCCAAGGACGGGGCATCCACAACCTCCCTGGGCAGCCCGTTCCAGGGCCTAACCACTCTCCTTGTATAGAACTTCCCCCTAACATCCAACCTAAATCTTCCCTCCTTCAACTTCGATCCATTTCCCCTAGTCCTGCTGTTGTCAGCCCTTTTGAAGAGTTTACTCCCCTCCTGGGCGTAGGTTCCCTTCAGGTATTGATAGGCAGCAATGAGGTCACCCCGCAGCCTTCTCTTCTCGAGGCTGAACAAGCCCAACTCCCTCAGCCTGTCCTCATAGGGGAGGTGCTCCAGCCCCCTGATCATCTTAGTCGCCCTCCTCTGGACCCTTTCCAAAATCTCAATGTCTTTCTTGTACTGAGTTATCCTTGGTTGTTGCAGGATGGATGCATTCAGTGCTCTGTATTCCCACTGTGGACATACTTGGTTTGTGTTCTGCACTGAGCATTTGAACCTTCCATTTAGTATGAGTTTTATCTGATTGCATATACAAAGTGGTAAGCGCTTCACTGAACACAAAAAATTCATAGAGGCTTGCTTGTATTATCACGAATATCAACAACTTCAAGTGGAATTTCAAGGGCAACTGGTGTTGTCTATCTGGACTTGTGCAAGGCATTTGACATGGTCCCAGACCACATCTCTAACTTGGAGAACAAGAACCAAAACATTGGTCTGTCAAAATGGGATTCCCAGCATAAGTGCAGAAAGGGTCATCTGACCATTTAGTTCCTCAGATTGGTGCTATGAGGTGAGGGTTTTGATGTGGAGAGTGAGGAATACACTTCATTCTCCTTATGCTTTTTTTCCTCCCAGATAATAATTTAGTGATTGAAAATTTAAGCAGTATTATCATATGAAAGTGGATGTGAAAGAGACAACTGCATTCAACTTTCTGAACAGTAAATGGGAGACTGAAATTGTGCTCTAAGTATAATCAAGATTGTACAGTTAAAGCGAGTTTACTCAGTGGCCTTCCTTTTGGGAAATAAGCTAATATTCACATCTCTTTAACAGAGAAAAGAGTTTTCAGGCAGAAAATTTTTCTATTCTGAAGTATTTGTACTGTAAAATGTTCTATTCATTGTTGGCTAACTTGAGGTAGCTATTTGGTTGATTACATCAGCTTTTAAGTTGAATTAAAACCTAGTTTTTTCTCACTCCTGCAAGTATAAGAAATAAATTAATGTTTACCACTGAAGTTCATTATTCAAGCCCTTCATTATTGATAGCAGCAGAGAAGGATAATCAGATTTTTCAATGACTTTGGTATGAAGAAAGATTAAATAACCATGTCTTCACCTTGGGAAGGAGACAAATGTGTTATCGACCTATAGTTTCATGAATGATAGTTCATTAATCACTTCATATTTGTCTCACAACATGAGAAAGAAACATATCTACAATAATCAAACAGCAAGTATAAAATAAAGTACCTGTCATGCAAAATGCAATTGGACTGTGATCTTCCTGTTGGCAAACATCTTGGAAGAGCAAAGCATAGCTTCAGAGAATGATTAGACCAATTAATAAAGTAGCTCCTCAAGAGCTATTGAATACCAAGATGAACACACTTCCTCCAGTTGTAAAGGTCTAACAGCTGCAAGTTAACATAGCTCATGCAGGGGTGTTTCCAAGACTCAGGTTTATTCAGCATGTATGATGTATCTTCTTGGTTCCTCAGGCCATATGGATCTGACCAAGTAAAGAAAGCAAAAATTCCTTTTGAGAATTCAAAAGTTTAAGAAGTAAATCTAGTGCAGAAGATAAACTGGGAAGAAAGAGGAGGTGATAGAGAGGATTGTGTTAGAGGTTTACAAACAAACTAGAAAACAACCTGCCACCTCTGAACTAAGAAGTCAGCCAAAAGCATCCAGGAAACCAGTACAGTCTACCAGGAGGTACAAACATGCAAGGATAAGCAGGTCTGTGAATATTTGGGAAATTGTGACTGATTGCAGGGAACTGATAACTAAGACTTCATTCCATAATCTTTCTATTGTGGCATTGTTGAGCTGCTGTTTTTTTTTTTTTTTTTTTTTTTTAATATCTTAATTCCCTTTCTAGATTTTTTTGGATATACATCCAAAGCTTTGTCTCATTTCCAGCATGGTTTATTTTAGTGTTTTAGCTTTCCTGGGGACCTAAGATGAAAGACAAAAGCCAGGATGATTCTGTTTTGTCTTATAGAGCTAGTCCTTCTTTGGAGCTAGATATTCCAGCTCTCCCATTGTTTTTTCATCATTTGCTTGCCCTGGGCCTCCTTTCACCTCAGACATTCTTCCTTTAATAAGACAATTTGAGTAATAAAGAAAAATGAGATGAGACCTAAAATATCAGAAAGAGAGGGCAAATCAAAGAGGAAAGCAGGGTTTCCCTAGCAGTACCTTGTGATCCCAAAGGCATTCAGAGTGGGTGCTGCTCCTGGAACCTAAGAAGGGGAAGAGAATGCTTTCCACCTTTCTCTTGGTTATGCTCTCTGTAGCTGTCTGGCAGGAACCAGGGGAAGGGTTTGTTGAGAACCTTTTATCACTTGGCAAGATCTTGTGGAGCAGCAGGTTGTATTTTTTCAAAACAAATATTTTGCCTCAAGTAGACTGGAAGTAAGCTTTCAAATTGCACATTATAAACAAATGTTTATTTCTGCCAGTGACTTTGTTTCCTTTGTTCTCCTGCACTAACAGTGATGTACTGTAGCTTTATCTGAGGTAGCTTCAAATTCAGTAAGCAGGTAAAGTTAGCAATGGTAAATTGGTCTGCAGTCTTCAGTACACTGGATTTCTCACTGGCCTCAAGAGTGACTCAGATAGCAATATAGGGAAGAGAAGAATTAGTTTGTGGTAACTCTGTCATTATATGGCATAGCTGACATCAAGGTGGGGACTGATAAGCTTTCAGTTCTTTGAGTACTTAGTTTCCATGTATTCCTAATAAACATCTTGCATCGTTAAGTTGTGGTGGGGGTGAAGTGTCATGCAAAAGAAAATATTCTGTTTTGAAGGATTGAGGGTCTGAATGCTTCTAATTCTTTCTTTACTGGACACATCTTGTAATAGATAAGTTGTATTTTATCTGATATCAGCTTGCTTATGCTCACTGCTAGATGAGCATGGGATTGTGTCCTGGATTTGTCCCAGACTGCTGTTGTGTTCTATAATGAAAACAGCATGACGTGACTGGGAAACGCCATCCTTTTTGCTATCTGTTAACCTTTCCAAAGGTTGCCTGGATAGACCCATGAGGTTTAATATTTAAAATATCTGTGGTAGTTTTGAGAGATAATTTCTAAACTTTATTTCCAATTGCATAATCAGTTTCTAAATCTTGAATCTTGCCCCTTGGAAAACTATATAATACACAGCTGGTGACATAAAGCTAAATAATTAATATTCTTATGTGTAATTAAAAATAATCCTTTAGGAAAAATCTAATCACATTAGTTTTTGAAAGTTGAAGTTAATTAAGCCCACTGTCATCTACTCCTTTGCCTGCGTGTGTGTGTGTGTGTGTATGAAAAGAGAGACTCTACTGGGTTAGAGAAGTGAGATTTCTATCCTATCCCCCTTTAATGGAGTCATGCTGGCTTGAACCTATCAAATTATATTTATCCAACTGTTCTGCTATTCTATCTTTAACGAGATTCTCTATCAGTTTACTCTATAATGGGATGAATCTCACCAGGTTGTAAATTTTAAGTTCTTTCTTAGAAACATTATTTTAAAAATGTTACTGCATTATTTTATGCATTACTCAATGGCAGTTTGATTATAAGGACATTCTGCTGATTTATTTTTCAATAATCTCTCCTGATGTTTGATACTGCAACTTTTTCTCAGATTTTCCATAGTATTACCAACCCTTAACCTCCATTTCCTGTAGGACAAAATACTGTGGCAGGTTTTTAACTTGTGTTTTGGAGGCTGCTGTGTATGTCTGTAAGTGATGCTCAAGCGTTCTTGTACACTGGTCTGATGTTCACATTGGTAGGGTTGGTTTTCTGCTGTAGAAGCACTGTGAGTCTGCACTCTGGAGAAATAGTTGAAAATAACCACCATCAGCAATTTCTTTCCTTTATGGATAATTGTGCACTTACACAGGATGTGTTCATTCAGAAAACTAAATGTGATGTGAATAGAGTCCAATAACGATGAAATGGTGGGTAATTAGGTGCATAGCCAAAATATTAACATCTTGGTACAAAAAGAGCAGTGTAAATGATCTGATTTACTTAACCACTTCAGTCATATATAGCTTTATTTGCATGTGTATAGTAGGAAAAATTATTTCAGGACTTGTACATTAACTGGATGACTTGCTACTCCTGTATACTGACCAGCACTCTTGAATTTTTGGATTCTTGCTTGTGCTCAGGGCATGAGACTACATGAGAGTATTTGTATTTTGTACTACAATTTTGGTGGAAAATAAGTGGTCTGCTTGTTTTGGGAAGGAATGGGGGGAGTAATAACCCTCTATTGGCAACTGCTGGCAGCACTGTGCCTTCCCTTCCCCAGGCTCTCCATGAGGTGCCCACACTTGGCTGCTGGGCGTAGCCATGCCCTGTGCTGGGGACACTGTTATCAACCATGTCCAGCATGGAGCAGTCCCAGCTTTGCCTCACACGGCATTGCACCTTATATGCACACCAGTTTGTTGTTCTTTGTCCCATGTGCTCTGTAAACTGGAAATTGTCTTAATTTTTTACTAGGGAAAATAGTATTTATTTTCTTCACAGGCTTGGTTTTCTCCATGTTAGGATGGAGACCTCTTACTTCAGAGAGGGGGGGAAAGCAACTGAGCTCTTTGCTTGCATTGCTACATTTTCACACCACTTTCACTGTTTGAAAGCAGCTAACACATGGAATTTGGTTTGCTCTGTCTAACTGCTACCCCTTCCGAGTTGTTGTGGGTTTTTTTTGTTTTTTTGTTTTTTTTAACTCTTGGTTTGTTCACTTTGGTCAGGTTTTTTGACTTGTTGATCTGTTTTAAAAACAATTCGTATTGCAATTATGCAGCTTTAAGTTCAAGGTCTCTTAAATGAAAACAGTATTTTTTTACTCAGTAGGTGATAAAGCTCTGTTCCTTTCTCATGAAAGCTTTTGAGGACTAAAGAGTTTGTATCAAATTGCAATTATAGAAGTAAAAAAACTAGATGTGGCCTAATGAGTAAATGAAGAGTTGATAACAGTGATCCCTTCTAAGAGGCTTTAATGAGGAAAATGCTCTTTAATCATCAGATGATTATGGAAGAAGAGAAGTAATCTGTACCACTTTGGTGTCCTGGCAAGGTAATTTACTGTATTTTATCTTCTTGCTGTGAAGTTGAACAGCCTCACTCCTTGCCCACGCAGCAATCTGCAACATCTGGAGTCTGCTGCATACATTCGGCTTTTTTTTTTTTTGTTTCTTCCAAGTGCTCATCCCAAATGGAGAGTTGAATTGAATGGGGAGCGTGCTTTCTGCTGCTGACATACCAAAATGTGTGAGGGGCTGTGGATGTGGGTAGGGAAACGATTACTGCCAGGTAAGTTCTGCAAGCACTTTCCTTTTTCAAAGAATCTTCATACTTTTGTTTGAGAGCTGCCTTTTCTAGGGAGCAGTGTAAAAGCTGCAATTGGTTGTCTTTTTTTTTTTTTCTTAAAAAAAAAAAAATCCTGCTATTTTTTCTCTCGTCTGTTGCCAGAGTGTATGACCATGCCTTGAAAACTACGGATTATGAGAGAATAACTAAAATTATTTTCATAAATGAAATTATTGTTGAATTCTGTCGTGCTTGTGTGCTGATGAATGGAAGAAGTGGCATTTGATGTCCACCAGGAAAGACTTTGTTTACATATGAAGCAGATTATAGCAGAATATAATATCCCAGATATGATCTGCAGCCTTTCCTTAATGGTTGTTCTATGTTCTAACTGCAAAGTTCTTTCCCTTTTTTTAAACTCCTGATCTCTGCAATCATGGTGGCACATCCATGAGTAATTGCTAGTACTGTTTGTTAAAAGCCCCCGAATAGGCAAGCAGATTCTTCTGCTTCCTGAGGATCTAGCTGCTTGTGATACCTTTGCATGGTGAAATATGTGGGGTGTGAGCCTGTAATCTGTCCCTCATTGAAATCATAGGCCTGACAACAAAGTATTGTTGTCAGAGATAACATGGCAATTGAAAATCAGATGTTTTCACCTGATTTAAAGAGTACCTCAAAGCATTTCATAGGTTCATTTTTTCAGCCGCTCCTCCTACAGGCTTCAAATTCTGTTGCTTAAATGGTTGGCTTAAAGAACTGCATTCTTCCAGTGAAAGGTGTCAACTGACAGATGTTGGTAGCACGTATTTTTATGGTATTGGTTGAAATCCAGAAGTGTAGTGACCACATGAGTCTGTCTGTGGTCAACATCTTGCTCATTATGGGTAGAAGGGAAGGGAAAATAGACTTTTCTGGTCTCCCACAGTATTTCTTATGGACCCTTTTCCACAAGGTTTGGATAGAAGCTGCTTCAAGGACTATTTCCAAGAGCAGACTGCTGCTGAAATCAGTAAATTGTAAAACTTTTCTGGGACCACATCTAAAAACATGCATTCAGATCTGTGTGTATGTTGAGTCAAAAGAAGTGCTATGCTTTAGCTGTGGTCAAAGCTTGGAAGATGCAATGGGAAAAAATGTCTAATACTCTGGCTTTATTCCATTTATTAAGTGCCAAGGAGGTTCAGATTAGACTTTGCAAATAATTTCTTCTCTAGTTTTCAGGGAAAAAGTAGATATAACACTGAGAAACATGGTTTAATGAGTATAAGTGGTGGGTTGATGGTTGGACTAGATGATCTCAGTGGTCTTTTCCAATCTTAATGATTTCGTAATTGTAAGTTTTACTATTATCACAACTTCTAGTACAAGATTTACTGGATTTGTTCAAGCACGCCTACCTTAAAATATGGAAAACAAAGCTCGGAATATGTAAAGCTATGGATGCAAACACCTGGGATTTTTCTTTTTTTTTCCTTCTTTCTTTCTTTTTTTTTTTCCTTTTTGTTCTGCTTCATGCTTTGGTGAAAAGGAGAATGGTGGCCATGCAGAGTTTGAGTTGCAAAAGCTGTTTAATGAGATTACTACAGCATCACAGCATGATTCCGTTGTGCTGCTATGTCTATGTCCCACTTTTCCAATAAATCACAATAACTAACTGACAATGCAGATATCGCAGCGTGCTATCTGGGAATTATTTTGATTAGTTTGTAACTTGCAGAGTTATACTCATACTCTCAAGCAATGAGTACTTCTGTAGATGTTACCTCTCCAGGCCCTGTCACAAGAGGCTGAGATTGCAGTGGCTATAATTCTGGTTCAAAGGTGCTTCTGTGAGCTTGTGCTCGTTACCTTTCAGGGCTCTTGGCAGCATGCTACAAATGGAAAAATATTTTTCCAATATTCTCTTGCTGAATAACTATAACAAGATCTTAAGATCCTTGTGTAAAACTTTGATTTTAAATCTTGCACAAAACCAAAACATTAACTAGTATAGAAGCACAGTCTGTACATGTCAGTAACCTATTTGTAACATGATAGCCTTTGAGGCTTTGATAGAGGCAAAAGAAAGTCATAACCATTGTATTTATCTTTTTTTCACAGAAACCAGATACATTAGCCTGTAGTAATATATTTTTTTAATGGAATCATGACTGTAATAAATCATGACTTTTCAAGCTATTTATTCTTCAGCAAACAGCAGATCTGTTTGTACTCTGTGGTGTGATAAAAGTAAGACATCAATTCCAAATTGAAGTTTGAAATCATGCTTAAATTGTGAAAAAATTCAACAGAGAAAGATTAAAGCATGCAATTGTTTACAATGATATTGTTTTATACTATCACTTTTTATTTTGAGATCTAGCTTAAAATCTAATAAGAATATATCTGAATTCATTATAGTGCTCTTACTGGATAACCAAAGTTAAGGATTTGTTTCTAGCATCCTTTCCTGTTATGAAAATCTTAGTCTTCACAAAGAGTATCTAGTCTGTGTTAACTTTCTAGCCTATTTCTACTAAAGTATTTACTATCGCTGCTGAAAGCACTGAAACACCAGACTTTCCAAAATAATTCATTCCTTTGGACTTCTACTTGCTGGGGTCTTGAGTACTTTATTAATGTTTAGTACATAATATATTAGCTGGTGTCCCAACTTAAAAACCTAGCTTCAGGTCCTTGCTTTGCTGGAGATTTCCAAGGGGGCCTGGCTAAGTCATTTAGCTTTCCTGTATCTCTATTTCTAGTCTGTTTAACTGAGTGAATATTAATCTTCCCACAGTGAATGTAGTGAGAAAGTACTTGCTGTCATTTTGAAAATATATTCATAATGGATTTTGTAATGCTCAGGAAGAGTGGGATGGATGTGGAAAGTAGTAGCTAGTGGGAAAGGAAAACAGCCTTACAGCATCGTACTGGAGCATACTTGAGATCTACGGAGTTGTGCTAGCTTCTTGTTAACTGTAAGACTGCTACAGCATTAATACATTTTGACTTTAAGTAAAAAGCTGATTGGACCTTTTTCCAGTTGATTGCATTGTTATCTTCTGCGTGTACTTTGGAGTAGAGGGCGAACAGAAGTTTCTTAAAGCGTTGGAAATTAAATAATAGGAAACTGTACTGAACTTATCCCTATGTTGAAAGGGATGATGTTGTGTTCTCCTGGAAATGTATTTGTTTTGCTACTGTGGGAAAGGAACCATTATTGCTTGTTTTATTAAAGCATAAATAAATGACTGCTTACTAGATGGTGGGGTTATTATTCTTCTTTTCTCAAGGCGTGTTCCTGCCAATATGTAGATAAAATTATTTGCAGAATCTACAAAGAGCAAATGTTTCTTTATCAAAATATACAAAGAAGTTCAGTAAAATGAGCAATTTGATAGAAAACTACTGGAAAAAAGACTGGTAAGAAGCCCCCATGCTTCAAGTCCTGTCTCTGAAGGACTACGTACAGAAAAACTCTATTTTATAGTAAGTGTTCTGGGCACATCTGAAACCTTTCAGATAAATGTTTTATTGGCTGATTCCCATTTCAGTGGTGTGCACTGGCAACCGAGGTTATGACTGAACTACTGCAAATGCCAAGATTCAGTTAACAATGTTCCAGAATCACTGGGCTGGACTGTAATTACCTACTGTAAAAATGGAAAATTGTCATGCTTAGTAACTCTTGAAGCAGCATCAGCAGGAATTTGTCCCTTCAATGTGGCAGAGAATCAAAGAGACTTGTGTATAGGCAGCTTTTGCTGCTGCTCCTCAGTGATAACAGTGTGCAACTTCTTTAAAGGGCATGGCCTCATTCTAAATAGTCCAGTCGGACCATGGAGATACACTGGTACTTGTGAGCAGATGTTTATCACAGACTATTAGAAAGTTTTCTGTCTGCACGGATGTTATTTCCTGCATCCTTAAATTTTTATCTTTAATTTTGATGTTTTCCTTGTTTTATGGTAGATTTGCTGAGGGTAATGTTGTATTTGATATTTATATGATGTTTTTTCTCTGATTAGGGCACTTGAATCTGTCAGTCTATGCACCTATCTGTATTTAAGTCCTGGGAACCTTTCTGGAAGGGTGGTGGCAATATTCCCACGGTATAATCTTTGCTACCTGTGTGTCTGAGCTGGGAATCCTCAGACCTGGGCGGGAGCCTTAACTTCTTTGTGTAGCCTCTCTATCCCAGAGACATCTATGCATTTTTCGTCCTAAATGACATCTAGCTTAGTTCTCTGGGTAGCTTAGTCCTTGATTCCTGGGTAGAAGGCTTTGTGCTATTTGTTAATTACAAATCAATGGTGCAGAATGATCACTGAAAAAAACCATGAATATTTTCAGATGCAGTGAAGGAATTTCAGGAAGTGAATTTGAAGCCTTGGAAAGTTCAGGTCTGTTTCTAGGAGATCTACAGTAAAATCTTCAAACTATATCCAGCATCTCATTTACTTCATGCTGTATGATGTACATGAACACAGTAAAAGCTTCTAATATGTAGAACTTGTTTTAATTGGCAAGCAAAAAAAAAAAAAAAAAAGGATAGAAGCTTGCATTTCTAAGCCTGCTTCTACTAAGCTACCCACTGCGTTCTGCTTTCTCAAATGAGAACATGCATACAAAACCCAGGGAATCATGTTAGTGTTTTGTATCATCTCACTGAGTATGTTATATATTCCTATGAAGCACAGTATATAGACGTCCTTACAGCTAACTGGTGCTTTGGAGTAAAAGTGCACTGCCTTTTCACTCTGGATAAAATGCTAGGATGAATCTTAGAATTTACTATCCTAAAGTCTATATGTATATATATATTAGTATATAGGTTCATTCTTTTTACTTGCTAGTTTCTTTAGGGTAATTTCCTCTTGTAAACATCTCTGTAGTCTAGGATGTTAAATAATGTAATGAGTTCCTCAGGCTGCTTGTGCTTCCACATTTTTTGAGTTGATGAATACTTTTATTTTTATTTTTATTAATGAAAACTTTAATTAAAAATTACCTTTCAGCTGAGCTAAGTGGTCTTCAGAATAACTGAAAACAGGTATAAGCATGTTCTAAAATTGCCAGCATTTAGTGTGTGGGTAAGTTATTTTGCTGCTGAGGGAATGAGATCTGTGACCTCCATCCTGCTTACCAGCTGGTCCTACTTAAGTAAAGGACTACACTCACACACCTGTGTTGGCACCAGTGGCATGGAGTGGGGGTGGGGGGGGGAATGCCTCCCCATTGTGTTACGTAACTCCAGCTATTATAGCATGCCCACCCTTTACCCTCACCTTGTGCACAGTGTAGAGAGCCCTCACCCAGGTCAGAACCAGAATGTAGTTCAGTAAGATGACACGCTCTGCTAGTCCAGAACAGGGCATGGCTAAACAAGCATGCTAACTCACCAGTCATTTACATGTGACTAGCCCTCTACATCCCCTTACCCATCATCAGTGCTGGGGCTGATGGCTGGGCTAGGACAATCCTGGAGAAGGCCAGATAGGGTGTTTGCTTCCCAGAAAGTGTGTAATTTGGGTTCCCCCATGCAGCTATAGGTTTTCAGCTCCTATGGGCTTGTGTAGTTGGGTGCTGATGGCCCCTGGGGAGAAGCTGGGTGTTGTTTGGGTTCCCTTTCCTGCTGTCATCTCTCTGAGCTCCTTTACAATGTGCAGATGGGCTCTTGTAAGACAGCCTAGTGCATGCAATGCACTGTTGTAGCAAAAATGCTAAGTCATGGCATGAACCAGGATTGAGCACCTGGTGAGAAGGCAGAGTCAACCCAAAGTAGCTCAGGTGCAAGCAATGCACCTGATAGAACTGGATCCTGGCTCCACCCCTTCCCAGACCTCATTTAAGGGTTTGCAGTGGAGGCAAGAGTATCTTGATGGAGATCCCAGCTTACCTGAGGCCTTCTGAAGGTATTCTGAAGGTAAGCAGCTTTTTTTTTTTTTCCTTTGTGTTTGTGGTGGTTTTTTTGTCTTTTTGGTTTTTTTTTGTCTTTTTGTTTTTTTTTTTTGTCTTTTTGTTTTTTTGTCTTATCTATGCCTGCTGCAGCTTGGGACTCTGCTATCCTGCTGTCATTGTGTCAAACACATTGTCATTGTGTTTTCCATAACATTATAGTGTTACAGCTGCCTTATATATAAGAGGTTGTGTTTGCTGGCTGAGTCGAAAGTGAAATTCTCCACTGCAGTGTGTAGGATCTGTAGAGAGAATGTTTTGACTTGAGGGAATTGTAAGAGTTGGTCTCAGAATGCATTACTGGAATTACGTTATGTTATGTATTCATCTTTGCATTTCTCCTTTAAATGTTCTTCATAACTGACCTTTCTGACTTGTTTTCAGTGGACTCAGATTGCAGCATGCTTATATGAGCCAGCCAACAGCATGTTTCTTGTCTTTTGCAAGCAAGCACGGAAGAGGAATTTAAAATTACTCTTAGTGCTCTATTCCTCTCCAGCTATCTGTTGTGTTGCTTATTTACAAGATCAGGCAGCACCTCCCAAATTCAGTTATTTTGCTGTGATGGTATTGTTTTATGGAGACCTTTTACTTGAGTCTTGTCAGCAGGAAAATAGTTTGGACAGCCTTGTGATTTAGAGTTGGCAAGGGTTCAAGCTGCAGTGCTCATAACTGGCTGTTGTGGTCTGAGCCCAGCTGAGCTGATCAGACCACGAGAGGGATGAATTCTCTTTATCAGGGAGTTAGGATCTTTCAGAAAAGTATTAGCTGACTGGGAAGATGTGTGAGGCTGCCGTTTGTGGGAGTGAATATAGGGTGAATGTCAGCAGGAACAGAGCGTGTTAGCCAAGTGCCCTGCTTATTAAAGTAATTATTTTTGGTTTTTTTTTTTTTTTTTTTTTTTTAAAAAATGTTTAAATTTTAAAAAAATTAAAAAAAAAAAAAAAAACTAAAACAGCCTTGGCTGTTATCATGTGGCATCTCTTCATTTTATCTCATCTGTTTGGGATGGATGCATGCGTTGATCCGCTCATTTGCGAGTGTGTTGCTTATTCACAGGGAAGCACATAATTTATAGGAAGGAAGTGTTAAACCAAAGGAAACACTTTAAAGTTTTTGCTGGAAGCCCTTTATGTATTGAGCTTGAGTTATGGGATGCAGCTGCTCAAGGAAAGTAGAGATGTGGGTGCCAGGTCTCTGGGATGCATTTTGGGAAGTTCTGAGGCTGTGTGGTGCTGCCTTTGTTCTGATCACATCCACGTTTCACCACTGATTTGAGAAAGCCAAGATCAAAGTGTAAAAAAAACACCTTGTATCCAAATTGAGTCCCACATTTGGCTGTGGTCTTCTCATGTAGGAGGTGTTCTGGAATTCTGAGAGAGAAAACAAGCTTGTTAGAAAAGCAGCTTCTTATCCAATTGAAATCCTCACAGGTAGTAATTGCAAAACCTTTGCAGTGTTTTGTAGTCTCCTGTAAACAAAAATGTAGAGTCTTGTTTTTATTTTTAAACTGAACTGAAGAATACAACATTCAGTTGAAAGACTTCATGGCCATGCTTTTTCTACAACTTCATAGAAGCAAAAATCAGTCTCTCTTAGATTTTAATTGACTGCAAATTAGGCATTATTCCCACATGTTTGTAGGTTGGCTTGGTTGCACTTTAGCTCATAAATAGGCAACTGGGGGCTACCTGTTCTTGTTGGTTAAGTTGCAGTTTATCTTCTAAAAAGTTAATAAATTGTCTTTTTCAAGTTGGTTTTAATTAACTGACTTCAGCTGCACAGAATACATTGTGGAGTCAGGTTAAAAGCTGCTTCTCTGTTTCTAGGGGGAATGCACCACATTATAGAACATAATCCCTATATTTAAGTGAGTTACAGTACTTAAAATGGATCTGACAATAGATATAAGTCATTTTATATAACAGATATACCTATAACCATAAAGATACATCTATCGTATGTTAATCTATCTATGTTTGTAACTTCTGTTTGCAGTTTTATATGCATACAGAGCAGTTTTAGGAGCACAACTTGTAAGACAGTGCCGATGTTTTCTAGTATTAAATGAATGAAAGCAAACTCTGTTTTCGAGAACAGACATTATAAAGGCTGAAAAGGTAACTTCAGGATATATTCCAACCATCAGAGGTTTGATTGAAATCCAGACCTGTAAAACCCATCATTTAATTTTGTAGATATTGTAATATTTAAATGATAGTGTTTTCTGGAAATCATGTTCAAGTTAGAACACAGTTGCTTCGACTTGGTATTGTGCCCCTCTAAAATACCTTTGCTTTTTTTGGTGGTTTTTTTGTGTTTTTCTTTTTTTGCTTCTTACTAATCATTAAATACAAAGACTGTTCCAAAAGTAGTGCCTCCTGTTTTTTTTTTTTTTTTTTTTAAGCTGGCCCATCCACCATTGTCAAGGTGGATGTTAGCAGTGATGGGTTGCTTCAGCTTGTACAGATTTTCACAAGCGTGGCAGGCAGGCCCTTGTTCATGGCTAACCAAGATGAACAGCTAATGGTTGCGACTGTTGAAAAATAGTGTTTTGTAGCTGAGAATTTGTTTTGTCAAATGATACTATTGTACTTCTTCTATCTGTTGTAGTTTCCATGGAAATAGAAGGACTTTTTTGGACTGACATACATACTTTGAAAAAGTTTTTTAGAAATGCATTTTAAGATGATTAACTTATAATAAAAAGGAAGTGAATGTTGTAGAAAGATGACTTGAAAAGATTTCAGAATACCATAATTCCTGTTTTCCTTCTTGATCCTTCAACCCTAAGGAGCATACAGTTGGATTTTTCAAGCATCTAATTGCAGCATGTATGTTTTCTGCAGCATGCAGCTGAAATCTTGAATTAGCTATGCTATATAGGCACATTGACTCCAATAATAACCGTTAATATTATTGAAAAGTTGCAAAGTAGGCAAGTGTGTAGTTCAAATGTAACTATGAACTTTTACGGGAGATGATAGAAACGTGGATGTGCTTTATAATATGTTCTGTTTTGATTCTTGTACGGAGATCCCAACAAATTAAGTGATCTCCAGAGATTCTTGCCTCTCTCTGCAGAGATACCAATTCTCATACCCAGTATGTGGCTTTCTAGTTATCTTGCTATTTAAAATCCCTTGGATATAGGCTTTTATCCCGTGTAAATGGATCTTTAATGTCCTGAGAACTAACAATCATTGCTACTGCAGAATTACAGAATTGTAGATGTTGGAAGGGATCTCTGGAGATCGTCTAGTCCAACCCCCTTACTTAAGCAGTTCCCTAAAGCAGGTTGCACATTAAAGCACTTAGGTAGGTTTGGAATATCTCCACAAAAGAAGTCTCCATGACTCTGAGAAGCCTGGTCCAATCCTATCACACTCAAAGTAAAGAAGGTTTTCCTCATATTTCTATGGGACTTCTTGTGTTCCATTCTGTGCCCAATTGCCCCTTGTTCTGTTGCTGGATACCACTGAAAAGAACCTGACTGCATCCACTTTACAGGATCATAGAATTGTAAGGGCTGGATGGGTCCTGTAGAGATCACCTAGTCCAACACCCTGGCAAAGCAGGCCCCTACAGCAGACTGCACAGGTAGGTGTCCAGGTGGGTCTAGAATATTTTCAGAGGAGACTCCACAACTTCTCTGGGGAGCCTCATCCATTGCTCCTTCACCCTTACTGTGAAGGTCTTGCACACATTTGTGCAGAACTTCCTGTGCTTCAATTGTAGTTGTTTCCCCTTATCCTATTGCCACACAACACTGAAAAGAGATAGCCTTAAGCAGTGGTCCCAGGTGAACCTCATGAAGTTGAACGTGTAAAGTAAGGTCTTGGACTTGATTTAATACAGCATGCATTACCAGGAGAAGCTGGGGGATGAAAGATTTGGGCACATCCCTGCTGAAAAAGACCTGGGACTACTGGAGTATAGGAAGCTGGATGTGACCCTTGCATCCCAGAAAGCCAACTGTATCCTGGGGCGCATTAAAAAAAAAAAAAAACACGGCCAGTAGGTTAAGGGAGGTGATCCTGCCCCCCTACTCTGTGAGGCCTAGCCTGGAATACTGTGTCTGAATGTGGAATCCTCAGTACAGGAAAGACACATACTTGTTAGACCATGTTCAGAGGAGGGCCACAGAAATAATCCAAGAGATGGAACACTTCTGCTATGAATCTGGGAAAGCTGGGGCTGTTCTGCCTGAAGAAGAGAAGGCTCTGAGGTGACCTGGTAGCAACCTTTTTGTATCTAAAAGGGAGCTATGGGAAAGAAGAGGACAGACTCTTTAGCAGGATCTGTTGTGGTAGAAAAAGGGGAAATGTTTTCAAGCTTAAAGAGGGTAGATTTTGGTTAGATGTAAAGAAAACATCTTTTACAGTGGGAGTGGTGAGGCACTGGAACAAGTTACCCTGGGATGGGGCATCCACCACATCTCTGGAATCTTTCAAGGCCAGGCTGGACCAGGCTCTGTGCAACCTGATCTGGCTGTGGATATCCCTTTTCATTAAAGGGGAGTTGGACTAGATGACCCTTAAAGGTCCCTTCCAACTCTGAGGCTTCTATGATTGTGTTCTGACCTGTTGTCCACCAGGACAACCGGGTCATTCCCTGCACATACTTTTTTCAGCAGGTCACCCCCTAACCCATACTGATGCATGCAGTTATTCCTCCCCAGGTATGACGCTCCAATATTACATAATAATATATTACATCTTTTCCTGTGTATTTTATATGCTGTATGGCTTGTAAATCACCACAGATCATCTGCCTGGTACTAGCACTTTTTTTTCAGAAATAAACTATGCTCTGGTTATGAAGGGCAGCTGCAGTTGTGCCAGTGATTGCTGCTTACAATGAGTGCTGGGGAAACAATATTATTCCAGTCTTCCCAGAGGTAAACAAGAAGCCTGGTAAAGCAATATTTTGTTTGGATGTGAAGTAGTCATGCAAAGCAGTCCTTTCCAGCCACTAAGTTTCGCATTATTATCTCATGAAAAATTATTTCATTAACAGTAGTTACTGTATTGGCAGAATTAAAGTATGTGCAATTCTTACCTGCTTCTGTGCTGGGGCATGTAAAGAACTGAACAGGATAATTCTTAGTGACTTGTCCAAACTTTCATCTCTCTAATTATACAAGCTTCTCCGTTCATCATTCTTAATGAATACTCATCTGTTAAGAGGTATTGTGTTTAAGTGAAACAACATAGAAATATATACTAAATTCTTAAGACCTTGGGTTGGATTTAGAAAGTAGGCAAGAATATTAATATAAAAGTAGTTAAAATGGGAGTTTCTTTTGCGCAGTCTCTGCAGTGCCATTAATCCATTCCAAGGCTGTGGAGAATGGCAGATGATAAATGATGCTTTTCTTAAGGTCCTGGCCTAAAAATTGGTAGATCTTTCTACTGCACTTCAGGAAACAATTGTTTTTACAAGGACTCCCCAACAAAAGCCAAGTCTTTGTGATCCTAGCCTTACTGGAGACTTATGCAACCTGTGAGACTTCCATTAGAAATAACTAATGTAAGAATCATTTTTCTGCTTTGCTAGTGTGCCTGTTTTCTTAAAGATAGATACTAAAACTAAAAAGAAAAGCTTTACTGGAAAAGGTGAGTGGGTTTTTTTTTTTTCTTTCTTCATTTTACTTCCTTTGTGTTGCTTTGCAACAGTTTATGGTATGTCAACATAATGAATGGCAAGCAAAGGAAATTAGTATGTGATGGTCTCTGAAATAGGCCTAGTTGGCAAGATGAAATGAAGAAACTAAAACAAGTCCATATTTCTTTTTTCCTATATTTTCCTTAAGCATGGTCATGATAGTACAATAAGAAAGCAATCATAAGTTTCCAAGCTGAAAGGATAAATGATATGACAATCATATGCAACTAAGAGCAAAATCTTGCTCTTTTAAGAAAGGGGAAGAAATAAGCATAAGACACTGAAAAAAAACCTATCCCAAGCAGAGATTAAAGAATCACTTCTGTGGAAATGAAGATCCTGAGTGCAAGAAATAGTGGATGTGTACACCAGAAAGTACAGAAAGAAACTGAAGATAGCAAATATCTCTTATTTGTACCAAATTAAAGAAAAATATATTTTAAATAAATAAACAATTATATTACACTT
The DNA here is from genome assembly GCF_019232065.1 of Centrocercus urophasianus. Taxonomy (NCBI): domain Eukaryota; kingdom Metazoa; phylum Chordata; class Aves; order Galliformes; family Phasianidae; genus Centrocercus; species Centrocercus urophasianus. The sequence continues at coordinate 72,918,706 of NW_024884253.1, read as the reverse complement.
GCTGTTTGCCTGATAAAATATTGGGATTTGTTCAATTTTTCATGTATTTATTTTATATTTTTTGCTATAGTCACTAGTGAGGTAAGATAGATGAGTTTGGCTTTCTGACAAATCAGTGCTGCTTCTCACAAATCTGTTTAGTTGCCGAAATCTGTGACATCTCTGCCTAGTTAGTGTCAGAATAAGGTGCAAGCTTTAGGGAGATTTACTGTCAGCTGCTTTCTTGACTTATAACTTGCTCACAATACTTTATCTTGACTGTAAGTGAGAGTAAGGTAACTCCTCATTTTCAATCCACGCAATAGAAAATGGAAGAAATTGAATTTGGAGGTTCTTATGTTTGTGGACTTTAAGTCAGGCACTGATCCCTCATACTGCAGAGGAATCATGCTGTAGAAGGAAACAATATACTGTTCGTATCTTTCATCTATCAGTAATAGTCTCTTATTAAGCATGCACAGTTGGACTGCTTCATTCACATCATCTGTATTACAGTTGCCCTGCAGTAAGGATTTCTCTTCCCCAGTCACCTTATGAGATTGGCTTACTGAAAGAACTTTGTACTTCAGCTGCATATAATGTACAGTCACATTCAGGACAGCTAATGGCCCTGTTTTCCATCCTTACTGGTAAAGGTGCTTATGTTGATTTCTAACTTTGTTATCCCTGGTGTTCTTGCTATTGCTTATGGTTAGATTAGATGGTTACATGGTTAGATGGAAAACAAAATGTCTTATTTACTAGGAGTTTAAAGGGAATTAGATGGGCTGAGTGGGTTTGTATTTGTTTCCACTGAGCTCCCATTGAAATGAACCTCCACTTTAACTACAAAACTTTCTGTGACTACTCATGACTCCAGATCTGAAAATGAACACCTAAATTAATGTTTATTCTTTCCTGTGGTGTAAAATTATGTATTGTGTAGAAAAGTGTGTATGTATTAGTCTTGGGTTCCCAGCATCATTTGGGAATTGAACAGATTGTCTCAGAAGTCTGAACTTTAGGACCGAATATAATCTCTTTAAAAGCAAACGAGTGGGTTATACTCATTAATGACAGTACTGCAAACAGCCTGATGAACTGAGTTGTTCATCAGCATGCTCATCTCTTTCAGAAATAGAGAAATAGCATGGCTATGCTACTGTTTTCCTGTTGTGGGTGAGAATAGAGCTGTATACGTGTAATAGAGGAAAAGCATGGGATGACAAAGCCTAGAGTAAAAGCATACCATACTTTGATCCCTTGCAAAACAGGACCCGGTCAGTTAGAGAGTGTGTGTGCATATATGTGTAGGACTACATGTCACTTCACTTTAAACACAAGTAGATGTGTGTTCATGAGCACATGAACAGGAGTACAGGTGTAAGGGGAGCAGGCAGGCTGAGAAACAAACAAAATTCCTTGTAGCTTAGCAGCACTGTGCTGGAAGTCAGTGGAGATTCCCATCACACATCCTGCTTGCCCTGAAGATTTTCTTCTTTGCATTGCACTTCTTGAGTACAGAGTGTACTTGTGCTGCTTTGTCTGTTAAAATGAATGTTCAGATTAGCTAAAATAACCACCAAAATGCAAAAGGCCGAAAGCATTTTTTTTCTGGCAAAATACATGTATATAACTATGATCATAGAATAATTTAAGTGAAAGGGACTGCCTAGCCCACCTTCTTGATCAAAACAGAGTCAACACAACATCTAAATCAGATCTTGAGAACCTACGTAAATAGAAACTGTGCCACCTCTTTGGGAAGCCTGTTTTGCTGATTGATTATCACTGTAGTGATGTTTTTCACCTTATATTGAGTCACAATTTGTGTTTCAGTTTTGCTCATTGTATCTTAGCAACTGGCTGTGTATGGATGTGAAGAGCACCTTCCCACAGAGGTCAGCCTGATCTTCCCCCCACTAAAGCTGACGATGTGGTTGAGCATGTCCTGTACTGAGAGTCCAGAACTGAGCAGAGGATTGTGAACTTTGTCCCATCAGTATTCAGTCTCCTGAATCAACTCGTACAAATGCAGCCATTCTACTCTTACAGTTGTTTTCTGCTCGGCCACAATGAGCAGGACTAGAGTATAAGCATTCTTCCTTGCTGGGCTTTTGGGAGTATGAAGTGTAGTAGTCAGAATGCAGTGAAAGTGGGGAAACAATCATGATCCTTTGTGTTAGAACTCAATAAATCATCTGATCACTTTGCTGTCTGATGCATGTAGGTGTTCTACAGTGAGAAAAGCCTTTTCTGGCTACAGTAATGTTGTCTTTGACCTTTAAAGCTACTGTGTCAAGTACAAAATGATACATTTTGCCTAGACTGAAACTTTTTTTAATCACTACAAAAAACTTTGCACTCTGTACCTCAGATAATAAATGCAGTAAGAATATATTCCAAGTTCTATTTTTCCTTTCAGGGGAAAAACAAAACAAACAAACTAAACTTGCCCAGTATTGGGACAGGTATCTGAGTATCTGTGTTGAATTATAGCTTTAGGGAGATGATGCATCTCCTTTTGAAGTTTATATTCATACTTAAAAATATTTATTTGTAATTGCTTCAAGCTCATAAAAAGTCCTCTAAAATTTAGTCAGAAGTAAATTAAAATTCTTTGCTTTAGGAATCTAACAGGAAATAAGGTTCCTTCTGAAGATATTTTTTTTTTTAAATGACTTCTATAAAGATAGGGAAGATGGTGGTTAAGAAAAAGTCTGTAGGATTTGCTAAAAATGAAGTGCTGTGTAAAGACATTTTTCAGAATAGATAAAACCAGCCCAGAGAACTCTTTGCTATTGGTGAGGCTGTGTAACCCCTACTTTTAATATATTTCACCCATTAACATTTAAAACAATGAAAACCAACTGAACTACAACAACATCAACAAAAACCACCAAAACCAGAAATAGTTGTTCAGGAAGCAGACCTCATAAACAACTTTTTTGTTTTTTACCAGTTCAGCTGGTAAGTATGTCAGAAACTTGTTGAACCTAAAACAACCACTGAAATTAACAACGATGTGAAAATTAGAGGAGGTTATCTCTGAAATTAGAAAGACTACTTGTCACTCTGTTTGCTAGAGTATAGTGCTATGTATGAAAAACAAATATTAAAGCTGAATTACAGTTTCTTGTGGTTATTTTGACAGATGAATTTCATTACTAATTAAGACATTAATCATTTTCTGAATCTTTGTAAAAACTGATTTTGCTCTGCCATTAATTTCTCTTCATAAATCTGCTCAATCATAACTTTTCCTTTTACGTTTACTTTAGCCTGTTTCATTCTGCCTGAACTTCTGATGGCTCTTCTCTTCTTCCCACCAATACATATGTATAATCAATTAATATACAGATGTTATAATTAAGAAATTAGAGGGCTTATCCTTGTTCTGGGTTCACTGGAAAACTCAGAAAGGAGAGATGTCCAGAAAGAGATCCTTCCCCACTGGTAGCTCTTAAACTGGGTCTAGGAGAGGTGGAGCCAGGCTTCCTTCCGGCAGCACAGGTGAAATGCTTTCATCTGTGTTCCCAGGGCTGAACTCATTGCTTGCCTCAGCTGATCAATCAGAGGTTCAGGCCGTGATTCAGCAGTGCTAAATGAGAGGATGCTGTTATACCTAGAGAGAGGTAAATATAATGGTCTTCAAGAATCTCTTGTAATACTTTGCTCTTCGTGGTTACCTAATTTAGGAATCCTGCTGTAATTTTACTGTGGTTTGTCTAAAACTTTGAATGTAGGTGACCAGAAATGAGGTTTCAAGGGAAAGGAAAAGAAGCAATAATTTTTTAATATCTATATTTTATCTGTGCAGTCTTTTATTTTGAGTATTTTTAGTCTTGTGATCTGCCTGAATTTTTTCCTGATTCTGTCAAGACTTAAAACGGGAGAAAAGCAAGCTCAATCAGTCTATCTTTCTCTGTTGTAAAAAGGCCAATATATCACTTGAGGGACTTTGTAATACTTGGTAACATTTGTAAAAGAACAAATGGTTGAATTTGTGTGTAATCATGCTCCTATATAAAGGCAATCAGTTCATTGTATTAGATTCTTTATGCTCTGGCTCATTGTTCATCACATAAAACAGTAATGAAATGCTTGTCAACTTCCAAAAAAGCTAGCTTAGTAATACTGAATTAGAAACATAGACAATGAATGCAACGATTAGGTTACTTCTAGGTTTCAAAGTTATGTAATTATTTGAATTTTTTTTTATTTTATTTTTTTTTTTTTTTTGTCTCTGTCCCAGTCAGTGAGAGGATTGGAGAATTTTGTTGGCAGACAACATTTTGGAATTGTTCTTTCTGTTGGCATTAGCACTAGATGATATTTCTCTGCAACAAATGAAGTTGCATCGAACACTTCAGGTTACTTTCTGACTTTAGAATTCAAGTGCAGTTTCTCTTCTTTATGGTCTCTAATTAAATGAAAGGAGAAAAATAATGTTGAGCACTTGATGACTGATTCATGGAATGGAGTTGTAAAGCATGCTTGATTCCAAAAGATGGTTGATGGTGGTTTGAATGCAGACAGGTTCTGACTTTAGAAAGTTCCCTCAAGTCCAGGTGTGCTAGGTTGATGGTGTACCCAAAAACACTGAGTCAGTGCCTTACTGGGTGCGCATAATCTTAGATTTTTAATGTTTATTTTTTTAATAACCATTCTCTTCTGCAGCTGTGTCTTCCTGCTCATAATACTAGGCTATACATGATTTTCTTGTCTGCTTATCTGTCAAAAGGTGCTCTATATTCCACTGTGTGCTGAAGGTTGCTATTGTGAAGATTTTTGGTTTTGTCAAATGTTATGGAGGAGTCGCAGGTCCCCCATCCCTAGAGGCACTGAAGGCCAGATTGGGTGGGGCCATGGACAGCCTGAGGTGATGTGGGGCAGCCCTGTCCATAGCAGAGAGGTTGGAACAAAATGGACTCAAGATTCCTTCTATCCAAGCCTGTTCTGTGATGCTATGTAATATCATTGGCAACTGACTAGGGTGACCAAAGACTAGATGCTGTTTTGCTATCTGTTTAGGTGGCAGTCAGTGGTCAGTGTGATGACATGCTGAGCAGTGCTGTCACTGCCATCTGGTGTGCTGCTTGTTCACATCTGTATCTGATAAGTGACTAGGCAAGGCTTTTTCTTTATTAAATAGCTGGTGACATATTCATCCTATATTTACTTGGTAAAGTTGTAAAATAAATTTTATGAAAGAGAATTTAAACTGTATTTGCATGGTATAATTCAAGAAATTATCTGGTATTGGATTGTTTTGTTCATTCTGGACTTGATGAATCTAAAACAAGTGAAAATACTGTAGACTGTTATGTATGATGATACTTGAAAAAACCTTATTGTGAAGTTAAAAGAAGTTGGTTGGCAAACTAGACTGGTAACTATTTTTGTTACTGTAAGCTGCCCGTTATCTTTCTCTGCATATTAATATATACCATTATGTCTGATTAGGTTTACCCAGAGCATAAATTTTCCCAAAAACAGGATTTTTCGGTATGCTTAATTGCATATATAGTATCAGTATTAGATATTAAGCTATGTAGATTGTAAATAAAAATGGGGATTGCTATAATTTGCAAGAAGTCAGAGTAAAATGGGTTAAACAGATTTCTGTACTGTTCATTGGAGTTATGTAAGTATTATCAAACTGCTACTAGTTACACAGAACTGAAAGTGTTGCCTTATGAAGTGTGACAGAATAAGTAATAATTTATCATCGTCGTAATTGATATAAATATGTTGAATTTTCTGTTTATGAAGTAACTGAGTAGCATTAAACATGGGGTAAACTGATAGCTGCTGGAATGAACAAAAATCTCTGGAAAATTAATCTCTTTGTAGACATAATTTAGGCATTTCTGTTCCTATATAATAAGAGAGAAAATTAAATTTAATGCAGATAGGAAATTCTGTCGATTTGCACGGCTGTCACCATCTCTAGCTTATTCATGTGCATTTCCTGCAAATATCGTAAGAATGTAAACATTCCTATAAACATGTCTCTATACGTGTCATAAATGCACAAAGAATATCCGTGCTAGTTTTGAGATGTACAATAGGTAAAAATGCCATGTGTTTTATTTCCAAGTACTTGTTTGCATCTCAGAAGAAAGGGAACTCTTTGTTGCATGTATTTGTATGATGTACCTGACCAACAGTACATGATAAAACTTCCAATCATTGGTGGTGTTTTTTTAATAGTACATTATTTTCATTCATGTAAAATACACCAAGGCTCCTCCAATGCCTACCTTTGATATACTTGATATTAAAGTGCAAGGGCTGCTCCAAAAGTAATGCTTCATATTTTATGTTGTTGTTGGTATGGCAGTGGAGGGGAACCTTCCCACCAGTATTCCATTACATGTTGTTACCTTGTGACAGAGGCTGTAGAGGGGCAGTCTGACCAAATGCCATTTGACTTGGAAGTGAGTATGAAGCCAAGGTGCATAACTGAATTCTTCCAGGAGGAGAAAAATGGCACCCATTCACATTTCTTGATGCTTGCTGAACATTTATGGAGATCAGATAGTGGATTCAAGCACAGTGAGGGTTGATGGGTGGTGCATTTCAGCAGTGGCAATAGCAATAGTGGGTCACCTCCACTGGTGCAGATTTTTGAGAGCATGGCGTGTAGGCTTCTGTTTGCTGCTGGCAAAAATACATAGTTGATGGTAATGACAAAGCTGAAAAATAACGTTTTGTAGCAGAGAATTTGCTCTATCAAATAATGTTGTTGTGCTCTTTGTATCTGTTGTAGTTTCCATGCAAGTAAGTTGGAGGTATTACTTTCAGAGCAGCCTATGTCTTTTTTGAGGGTATTTGTGTGTACATTAAAACCCTTCTCATTGTAAGATATATATACCAAGCATATTTTGCTAGTTAGCAGTGCAGACAGCTAACATTTTGAGTAACTGGTGCTATTTTTGTTTGTTTTTTGCTAAATTTATGAACTGATAAACCAGGCAATATTGTATCTGTAGACAATGCATCTATGTTGGCAACCCGTAGGATTGAATATTTGTCCAGTTGTATGGGAATATTTGTTTAGGGCTGTGGAAGAGCTCTGAGCAGAAGGAATAAATCCTCTGCAGGAAAGTACATGGCAAAGGGGAAGGGCTGAATAAATAAAGGGTTACTAGATCTTGCTTTGCTTTCTTTCCCTCATAGGCCCACTCTTCTCAAGTAGTTCAGTGTAATTGTGTTCCTTGCTCTCTCTTGGGCAGAGTGCAGTACAGTTGTATACACTAGTTCAGCAGGCTCTGTCAATGTTTTCAGTGTCACATAAATCTAATCTTTCTGAAGATGAGCTTAAATGGCTGAGCAACACAGCTGGTCTGAGTGTAACAGCACATGGCAGCAGCTGCCTTTTCTGCATGTCCACGCAAGTGCATGGCAGAGACTGCATAATTACTTGACTGTGTTATGTCAGAGCCAGGTATCTGATCTTGTCTGAACAATGTGCTATTGTCACACACACATGTACGCATACACTCTTTCTGTTTCATGTTACGATGCTCTGTCCTTTGCCTATACAGATAAAACATAGTTTGAACCTTTTCCAGTTTTAGGTGTAATGTTTCAAAGAATAATGAATGATTTTAATTTTTGTGTACTTTCTGTTTTTTTGTTTTTTTTTTTTTTTCTTCTATTAATTATTGAAAATAAAAAATAGAATTCATTACGTAACTTGGAATATCTTTGGGTTAAATGAGATTTAAAAAACACAATTCTGGCTGTGTTTTAAATCCCAGTGTACTAGGCACCGTTGCTTGCTGTCCTTGCTGTCTGATCTGATTGAAAAAATCTAGGAAGTTGTAGAGAGTTCTGCTGTGCTGTGTTTTGACTTGCTTTTGTTGATTTTTATTTTTTTTTTTTCCCTCTCACCTTTTGCTGGTAACCTAAAAGTTCATGTCTAATGTAAGTTCTGCATCTAAGCTTTCTTCCAGTTTGTGCGTGCCGTGAAGGTCACAAGCCCCCTATTTTCCAGCTTCCACATTTGGAGATGGTTCTCCTTCTCCTTGCTTCTTTGACTACTCTGCAGCTAGCAAAGACTGGAAGGCCCAGGTAGCAGAACCCATCTTCTGCTGCCCAACTTTAGCATATCATAGAGCTACAGCCTAGTTGCAACCATGTCAGCTAGTTGTGTTTCTTGGGTCACATGCAAGAGTTCAGTGCTGCTGCAAAACTTGTAAGTTAACCTGTTATAAACCTCCCTAAACTGGGGAGCACACAACTAGACTCCTGTTTCCTTTCCTTGTGGTATATTCTGCAAACGAGGTAGAAGAAACTTCTGCCAGCAGACACTTTGTGGGCCTGGAGGAGGGAGTATCACTTTGCTTCTTAACCTTTCACTTTTTCTTTTCAAACTGCATTTACCTGCTTTACCATTTGCTGTCAGCCCTTAGGTGCAAGATGCTGCTCTGGGATATCCAAGCTGCACAGCGTGTTGTCAGGGCATGCACTGATGAAGGGCACTGAGATCTGGAGCAGCTGGTGAGACCAGGGTCAAGAGGAGAAGGCAGTAGTGAAAAATGTTTAAGTGAGGCTATTGATCTTGCATGCCAGGATCAGCTTCCTTTAGTACCAGAGACTTCTTCAGAGGATGTTATTTGTCTGTGCCTTGTGGTGGTAGACACAGAACTAGCAATGAGTTAATGATTTGTGCCATGATCTTTCCTGACTATTTTTTTCTTTTAACTTGTGCTGTCTCAGCCCAAGTCAAAGTGATGACCGTTTCTTTGATCTCTCATGCTTATTTACTCTGCTTTGCTATGAGCCAGGGGTTTATAATGAGTAATAACGTTTTGTGAAACTAATAAGTGCTCTGACAAAGCAAATCTGTAACAAGTTAAAATGACTAAGTGGTCTTAATTTTCTGAGGTATGGCTGCCGAAATCTCCTGCATATGCTACCGTTCAATCTAGAAAATCAATAGTAATCTAAGTAATCACAAATTAACTAAGCACTCTAATTAAATCAGTTGAACCTGTAATAACCCAATCACAAAATGGAAATGTTGTAGATGGTTTAATGTCATGCAGTACATACAGCTTCTCTGAGCCAAGTAGTGTTAGATTATATCTTTTTGAAAACAAGTGGTAATGTCAGTATTGCTGATTCTGCTGGGCACCTTTCCAAGATAAAGATGATGATCATTATTAGATAAAGATTATTCTATCATTAGATTCTTATAATTGGATTTAGAGATGGAATAATGAAATTAAGAGACTTTTGGAAAAAACACACAACTGTATTTTTTTTAAATGATGTAATTTGGTGGTTTCTTCTAATTCTGTAGTACTTTTACAATTGGTTAACATTGTAAGTAGAACAGATGCAAGTTGGGGAGATCCATGCTAAAACGCGAAATCTCTTTAATGTGCATGAATCATTCCTATTTCAACTTTAGTCCTATAAAAAGAATTTGGAGGAATACTCATGTACTTCTAAGCTGGGAAGAAGAGAAAATTGTTGGCATAGTAGAGCATCAGATAGGAAGTGTATAATTTCTAATTACTCATTCTAGTCTTTCTGAAAGCTTATTTTCTTTTATTTTGCTCATCTTCTTCTTCCCAAAGAGGCTGCCAGATTTAGTTGTGAGTGGTTACGCATTCATACACGCTATGAGTTTACAACTTTGGATGACCGTCATCTCCTGAGTTGCTCTCTATCAGTAAGTCTACAGCCACTCATTGAGGAGAAAGTTAAAATACAAAAAAGAGAAGCAAGCATTTATGTATTTGTGTTAGAACTATGTCAAAATATTTAAATGTGTATTTTGAAGATTGATGAGTAAAATGACCTGTCATTGCATTGTGATCTGAGCACAAGAGGGACAGCAGCTGGAATGTGGTAAACCAAATAAAACAGTATGAGTGTAATCAGTATAGATTTATCTGGTTCCCTTGTCAAAACCTGAAGTCAGAATGGGACAACTATTTCTGGTACCACTATATTTGTTAAACTAGTTTCAGAAATGTCAGAGTGTGCTTACTGCTTGAGGTAGAGAAAAAAGAGGTTGAGGCTGAAGTGCTACCTTTCCCCTTTCCAGTATCTGTTAATTTCTTTCAATTGGTCTCTGGCTGTTGTGATAACATCAGAACCCTGGAATTAAGTTAATAATCGATTCACATAGCCTTAATTACAGTATGGAGTAACAGAACTGTGTTAGAGCATGAACTGGACTGTAATCAGTGATGTGTGTTCTCTGGGAGAAAATCTGTCTGAGGTGAATGATCTTTGTGAGCTGTGGATGTTTACAACTCGACAAAAATAGAAATGAATGATCTTGCCATTTCTGTGAATGATGAAAATCCAATTTAAGACAATTCGGCTGTGTATATATAAGGAAATTCTTTTTCAGTGTAATTTTAAATATTTTACTGGCTTCCTGCTACAGTTCTCTGACAGTTATCTGCAATAGCTTTTTAGTGTCAGCCAAAATCTGGTAGCAGAAGCCTGGAGGCAGTGCAGAAGTTTCTGCAATCAAGAAGTTCCCGTGAGGAGCCTGTGCTGAGTGGGCAGAGTGTACTGCTCATGTGGGGCAGGGCAGCAGTTGGCCTTGCTGCTCGAGCTGTGTAGGACTGGTTGTGTACAGGGATCGCATATTTAATGGTGCAGAGCTTTGTGCCTGACTTGAGCTGTGTGCATCAGAGGTCCTCCTGTTTTGAAGGCAGGCTCATGCAGAAAAATATGTTTCCAGGGTTTATTTATAACAATTGGTTGCTCAAGGCAAAGAAGTTTATGGAAGACAGATAACTGTGGCTAGTGTAGTGCACACAAATGTTGTTACCTGTGGTAGCTGTAGGGTAATAAATGGATGAGGCATTTAGAGCTGCCTGCTGCCGACTTCCTCACCAACTCACTTGGATTTTCTGAAGGGTAAAAAGTATCTAACCTCTCAGCAGCAGAAGCGTATGTGAGATGTAAATTGCAGGCACTAGAGGAGATCTAGAAAAGTATTCAGGAGTGTTAAAACACTGGTGCCCTTTGAGAAAATGAAGAACAGTGTGACAGTGCAGTAATCTCAGTCCTGTTCTCATTTCAGTATTTATTAAGTGCTGCTTAGAAGAATTCACTAAAGATTTTAGGCTTGTTTACTGCCCATAAGACTAAATTCCTGGAAAAAGTGAATTGCATATGAAAAGGAACTAGTTTGTAGGGAAGTTACTTTCTGTTGTACAGTTGTATGAACTGTGTTTAATGTATGTATTCTGGACTATTTTATAAATTCAAGGAATAGATAAAGCGTTGTTTGAAAGGCTGGTCACCCTGACAGTAGAGGTTACAATACCACTATTTCTGTGTTGCTATTTAACAACATCTGTGTTAAACAGTTTATTTAATCTCAAGTTTTGAACCTGACTATTTTCACCAGCACTGGCTGACATTTGGATGAAGCAAGCTGGGTTGTTACTGCAGCCTTGGAAGTGGCCTCTTCCCAGCTCTTTTTGTCCTCCGCTAGGAGGAGCAGGAGGGCACCTTGCTGAAGAGCAGCTTACAGGACCGCACTGCTCTGACCTGTCTGTCTTTGAGTACTTAAATGCCCTTGTGAATTAACTCCAGTGTTTAATTAATGGTTTGCTTTGAAAATGCCCCCAGTGAGGAGGTATGGATCTATTTTTTTCTACTGTGTTTACCATGTTACATGTTACTTAAATCATCTTACTGCAGAGGTCAGTCTGGTTTGTTATGTGAAATTGTCATGCTTTCTAGTGTCTGGATTGGAAAATGGCTTTGAAAATTTGTGCTATTAGTCAATGTAAGTCTCATTTCAATTAAAATCCATTATACTGATTGCTTCTGCAAGTCAGTTAAACTACTTCATTCCTACTACAACAAAGATAATAGTGTAGGCTTTTTTATGGATCCCTGTTTCTGGGGGATGTCTTATTAGTAAACTCTCACCAAAGTGCTTTCATGGTTTGGTTTTCTTTTATTTGTTGAGTGTGTGTGTGTAGACTTGAGGCTTGTGGGATTTAATCTGCTTTTTGTGTCAGCAGGTCTGTTTATGTGTGTATATAAAAACTATACATGTGTATATATATTTGAGAATCACGTTTGCACAATTCATTATCCTAAAATGGGGCTGTTCACAACTTCCGTATGGATTTAAACTTTCATTTGTTCAGTGTGCTGGTGTCAGCAACGCCAAATGAATAATGAACGTTTAGTGAATTGGAAGATTGAAACTTTAGATTCTTATGTACAAAACCTAAAGAATAGAACAGGGAAAGCTAGACTACATGTATTTCTAATATCTATCCTGATTTTGGGCATCTTTGAAGGCTGCTCCAAAAGTTATACCTCCTATTTTGTTATGTTGGCCCACAACATCAGAGGCAGATGGTGGTGGTATGGCAGTAGATATTGAACCTTACCACCAGTATTCCATTGCATTTTGTTATTGTGTGACAGATGCAGCGGGGTGGCATCTGACATGGAAGCGTGTATAAAGCAAAGGTGTTTTCTCCATGCAGAAAAATGGCACCCATTGACATTTATTGATGCGTGTTGAACGTCTCTCCACTATTTGATTTCTATAAGAGCACATTGAGGCAGTGGGTGGTGCATTTCAGCAGTGGTGATAGCAACACTTGATCTCTTCTGCTAAGTGGAATCTAAGCATTAATACCCTAGTGCTGCACATCTTCACAATGCATCAAGGTAAACATCAAAAGTTGTTTCATTTTGGAGTAGGTTTTTTTCTTTCTTTTTTTTTTTTTTTTTTTTTTCTGTGCTGTAGTCCCTCAGTAGCATTCAGAAGATCAAAATGATGATTTAAAAACTCTGAATCCTCTGGAAAGGAATTCTACTAGAATTAAAAGTAATTATCATATACTCATCTACTTTATCAAAATATTTTAAAATAAAAAACTGGGATTTTCTTGTAAGGAAAAAAAATGTAATTAAACAATTGTAAACGGGAGCACTATCTATGATAACTTTCTTTACTGAAGGCTAATCAATGCTTTCTATATTTTGACTTTTAGTGATGAGATTAATCAACTGAATCAATCCGTGATATTAACTTTTTCTAATAAAATGTGGTGTGTGAATATTATTTAATAATACGTAGTGTACGCTTAATGCCTTGGGAAGATTGCTTCAGCAGTAGTTTTTGTCCTGGATAATTCTTATCTGAAGCAGTTAGATTTGCATTTCAGCAACAAGTTTGTTTTCTATTTTGTACCTTCTGCTTGGTAGATGTATGCTGGGTGTATTAGTAAATCTGCTTCTTTTTCCCCTGTATGCATAAGATTAGTCTAAAATGAATATAATTCTGTCATGCAAAAACATAAAATAGTAAGATACTGGGAACTAGAAAAGAAAATTTAGTTAATATGTTAAAAGCTTTGAATTTACTATTTAATCTGTGTAACGGAGATGCAGAGCTCTGCAACTTTCCTGCATAGAACAGTATGGTGCTCCAAAGGTAAAATGAGAAGATTGCAGAATATTGCCCTGTTATTGTTTATAAGGTCGTTGGTAGTAAGACTTACAGAATATGGATGAGGCTGATTCAAAGCACTGTGTGAGCAGTTCACAGCTGTGAACAGTTTTATTTACTCTACTCTGATGTAGGTTGGGTGAATGTGGTGTGGAACATATTGAGGAAAGATACTCTAGGATCAAATGGTTCTTAAATGTCCAAAACTATTCTCAAATGCATTTGCTAATTTTTAGAACCAACTGTATATACATTGAAATGGATCAGTATTGTTCAGCAGTAAAATGCCATTAATGACTGTTTCTGTTTTTGTTTTTGTTTTTTTTTTTTTTTTTATAAATGCATTTTCCGCACATGAAATGCAGGACCAATTCTTTTACTTAGTTCACTTGAACATTCTGTAAAAATAATGGCTCTTAGAAAGTCATCCAAATTTTTCTTTTTTAATTAAAATTACATGGTGTATATTTCTCTGTCCTTGGGGGGGGAAAAAGTTAATTGGCCTATTCATGATTTTGTTGTTAACTTAAAGAAATAAATAAAGTTATAAAAGCTTGTGTATAATTCTTGAAGGCATAACTGTGATAATCAAAACTGTGGGAAACAATCCTAAGTAAACTTTAAAACCAAGTTATTGGAAAATAAAAGAACTCTGAAACTTTAGTATCAGTGAGGGGAAGACTAGCAATAGCAACTGTTTTCAAATATGGAATGAGACATTTCTTTCCTGGCTTCCTGAAACATCAGCTTTCTTTAATAGAATTTGTGGGCTCTGTCATTTTGCGATGACCCACTTGAAAAGATATAGTTTGCTTTAAAGCTGCCAAGTTCATAGTCCATACTAGTGCAGGTTGTTAGTTTATTGTCTGAGACTCCAAGCTGGTAAAACTTTTATATATATGTCCAGTTGCATTGCAGCAGGCTGAAGCAGACTTCTTGTGAGTACAGGTGCTCTTGGGAGCATTGTACATTGGCCAGGTCAGTAGTTTCATCTTGCTATTCACAATGTTTCTGAGTTGCTGTAACTGATACATAAAGTACATTCCCATGGCTCTCTCCATCCATTTGTTTACCTGCAGGCAAAAGGCAGCAATGCTCTGTGAGAGGCGTGTGTGATCAGCAGCCCTGTTACTGTGATGCATCGTAATGGGTTATCAATGAAATGGAAGTGAAAAAGATCAATAATCTATATAAGGTAAATTTATTGTAATGACCTTAAGAGATGGATAATCAGTTTAAAGAAAAAAAAAAAAAATTAAGTCCCTGTTTTTATTAAGAGCCTCAGTAATTGCTCTCTTTGGACTGTTTATAGTCTGTTTGATGAATAATAAATATTGAACAGGGTAAGTTATACAACCATGAAACATCTGAATGTGAAATGTGTTTAAGTGAAGCTAAATATTGTAAATTACAATGTGAACATAAATTTTCAGAAGGGGATAAATCGCACCTGGAGCTCAGAGTATTTTGTGGCCCATGACAAGCCTAGGCTTTAGTGGGAGCTCTCCTCTGTGCTCTGCTGAGCCAGATGCCTTCCCTCCACATTAGATACTTTTTTTGGCTTCTACTGTTTCCTTTTGTTCCTCATATATAGCTACGTATGCATCCATGTACTGCAAATGTGGCTGGCTGTGTCAGTAGATCAATATGCACAGGAGAATACAGATTTTAATCACAGAATTACAGGCCTTTGGAGCGACCTAGAGTTCATCTAGGCCAGCTAAATCAGGTTTCCTACAGTAGGTTACACAGGAAAGCATCCAGGCAGGTTTTGAATAGCTGCAAAGAAGGATACTCCGCAGTCTCTCCTGAGACTCTCAAGGGCATTGTTCCAATGCTCTTTCACCCTCAAAGTTAAGGAAGTTTTTCCTCTAATTTAGATGGATGTTCCTGTTCGTGCCCCTTGTCCTGTTGCTGGACTCCACTGTAAAGAGCCTAGTCCTGTTGCCAATCTACCTTATCCCTTACATCTTCATCTCTTTACAGATAAATCAACCCACCCCTAATTTATTTTTGCCTAGTAAGGACAGTGTTGCTGAATCCATTCCCCATTTTGGTCCTTCTGATATCATTACCAAAGTGATCTCTGTCTCAGACTGTGACTGAAGTGTTTACTGAAGGTTTGCTGGCTTTGCCAGGCCCCCCTCCTGAAAGGGATTTCCAATTCTAGCCATTTTGCTGTTCGTGAAGCTCAGCTGTTCTTGCCATAACTCCACCTTAAACAGTCTGTGAAATACAGACCTTTCTCATGATAGTGCTTGTAATAGTATTTCTCTTCTCACACAGTGGTCAGGACTTTCTCTGCTCAGGCTACTTAACATGGCAGCATTGAGTTATCTGCCCTCACACCTCAGTATTGTGTTGCTTCTATTTAGTTCCAGACAGAACGAGTTGTAAGCTCTGTGAGCTCACTTATATGTGTGTGTGTATATGTATGTACATATATGTGTATATATAATTTTTTTGCATGAGCTGAGGTAACCTGTGCTTAGTCTCTCATTGAACAATGCTGTTTGTATTTCTTTTAAGTTTTTGTAGTGAGTGGTCACAATACCAAGCATCTACATATAAAAAACAAAAAAAAGATTGGTCATCTTTTATACTGCTGAATGAGTGAATGTGAACTGGAAGTCTGGTGGTAAGGTGGAGAAGGAGCGCTGTCCATCGAGGAGGAAAAGGGTCAAGAAAGCAGTTGTAGGTAGTGGTTTCTGTGAATGCTTGGGTGACAGATTAGAGAAGTTCAAGTTAATGATTTTCTGTTGCCCCTTGCCAAGGCTGCACTTCATATGATGCTTTTAGGTATCATCATCTTTTCCTGTTGCTCCTCAAGACTTCTGCTCTCCCACACATTCTCATTCAGCTCTGCAGCTGTTTTCCTCCCCTCTTAAAATTCATTTCATGTACAAATTAATATAGCTGTGGGGTGAAGGACACAATTAACTTTTCTTTTTCCCCTCTAGTTGTTTCTTTTATGTTCTTGGATAATTTTTTGACACTTTATTCTCTTTATTCCAGATTTTCCTTGATAAATATTTCACTGATTCATCCTATGCCCATGTTTTATTCAATCTCTGATGCGATTTATTACTAAATAAAAAGGAAGTATACTGTAGCTGATGAATTTGGATGGCAGTGTAATATACTGCTAACTTAGTAGAGTATTCCCTGTACTGGAGCTGGTTAAAAAAAAAAAAAAAAAAAAAAAAAAAAAAAAAAACTTGATAAGGTACTTGGTTCACAAAGCAGCTGTTCGACTGTAACATAATTGAATTTCTTATAAAATTTACTGTTAGAACAATGAAGCCATGAAAAATAATGGTATTTAAGTGTGATTTTCATTAAAACAAGCTAATAATTTGTCTAGTTCAGAAATGATCCACCAGCCAGGAACCCCCTTGAATGAAGTGACAATTGCACTGTTCCATATTTCTAGTATTTCTTTTTATTTTTACTTTTTAACTTAAGTCTTGCTAATTCTGGCAATGGATGATGGTGAAAAAGAAATTCATGTTAAATTCTGCAAATATGGACATTGAACTTAGCTATTTTTGGAGTCTGATGTTAAGAACTATAGACTGTATGTTGCTTTTTGATAGTCTGTGTAGGCAGAAGAGTAAAAAGCATTGAAATGTAAGAACTGAAAGATAGTTTCACCACCTTTCTATTTCAGTCCATGGAAGCATGGTAGAATTGATGCTTGTGACTTAGGCGAAAACTCACAGGACAATGAAAGCATTGCGAGTGCCTTATTTGCTTTCAAAATGTTGTTGCATGCAACAGGAATACACCATAGGTATTTATTTACATAAAGCCAGGATTTTAGTATCAGCCTAAATATAATCTCAATCTGAATACAAAATCCCCCTATTAGTCTATTTGCAATAATAGATTGTAGTCCCAAGTAGTATAGAAAAATCTCTTTCCTCTAAAAAGGCTTCTTGAGAACTTACTGTAACCTGTCCTTATTCTTGGTGTTTTCTCACATGCTTTCCATACCCCAAAATAAAGAGCACCAGGCTTTCTGCATAGCCTGTGCTGAGCACTCAGTAAGCTACTGATGCTGCGTGGCATCTACTCCTCAATCCTTGAGGGATTATTCTGGTAACATAAAGCTGGCCTTTGCATCTCCTAGAAAAACATCTGAGATCCCTTTTGGTGCTTCTGGTTGCCCATGTGAAAGGAGAGTTACTAAAAGGAATCTGGAAGGACTGTGAAATTTAAGTGTTATTGAGCTCTTCTGTCCTATAGGCCGGAGAAAATATGTTAAACTAAAATCACCTAAAATAGGTGATTTTTACACCTCAGACTTCTGTATTTATCACCAACGTTGTCTCCTCTTTATGAAATACAAGCCTAATATCTTTTATCAGTGGTACAAAAGTGAAAACAAACTGTCAAATTATTATGTAGACTTTCAACTAGGACTTTGAAGAGTCTTCATAATTGTAGTTTTATGGACTGTTCCCTTTAACTAGCTCTTTCATCCAGGTCTCAAGACTTAAATTGTAAGAACTCTGAATGGGGTTTCAAAGAACAGAGTAACTTTGTTCTTTTTCTCAAGATGATTCTTCAAATGTTCTCTTTTGTTCTGTTGGTGTCCTCAACAGACTACCATTGTTTTAGCTTTTTTTAAAAAGTATTTACACACAGACCATGCAGAACTCTTTGGGCATTTCTGACTGGGGTATTTGTTGAACTGCTATCTGTACAGTGGTACTTAGTGTTGATAAGCTCCCTTCTCCTTTTTGTATAATTAGTGGAGAAAATGTTTTTATACTTGGAAATGATCATCTGTCCACATCATGTATGTAGATTGCTCCAAAAGTAATGCTTTCTATTTATTTCCATGGAAACTGCAACAGGTACAAAGAGCACAATAACAGTGTTTGATAGTGCAAACTCTTGCCTACAAAATGCTATTTTTCAATGTAGTCGCAACTGTTGGACAATTTGTGTGGATGAGCTGATCAAGATGCTCTTCGTTTTGTAATGTGAATTGTGCATGACCATCCAGAACACAGCTTATCTTTCACATCACTGTCACTACTTCTGTAAAGCATCATCCACAACCTCGCTGTACTTGTGTCCACTGCTTGGTCTCCACCAATGTTCAGCGGACAGATGAATATCACTGGATGCAATTTTTTCCTTATGGAGAAGCTTAGTGACACTTTTGCTTCATACACACTTCTGTGCATATCAGTATTTTATCAGACTACCCCTCTTCTGCCATCTGTCATGTGGCAACAAAATTTATAAGAACATGGGTGGGAAGGTTCATCCTCTGCTGTCATACCACCAATACTACCATACCACCATCGTCTCTGATGTGGGCCACCATAATAAATAAGCAATAATAAATAAGCAATAATAAATAAGCAGGTATTACTTTTAGAGTTCCTCTCATATTTTATTTCCTCTTAGGAATGTGATTGTATTAAAACACTGAAAACTACCCTTCTTTTCAAAATATCACTATTACTTTTTTGTTAGTGATAAAGAAAACATCTTTATGTATTCCTATTTATTAGAAATTGTATGGCACCTTTAAAATGTCTGTTTTGATACTGGTGAAGATCAGGTGGATTTACCTTGGAACTCTTGCATTAGTAGCTGTACTGTGGAGTTGTTTTATTTCATGATGATGTAAGAGATAAATGAAAAACTTTTCTGTACCTATGACTTTTATTATATGTAGAATAGCAATTAATATTTTATATCAGTGGCAAGGTCTTTGTCAGTCAGGACCTTGGGGTACATCTGCCTGCACCTTTTTTGCTAAAATAAATACATTGAGAATACCAACTTCTAACTGAGGTTTAATAAAACACCAACTAGAGCAAGGTGTATTTTTTCAAACAAATTAAAATTCAATTTGTGACAGCTGGAAATAAAAGGAGCTGGCATCAATTTCTTTCCTTGCTCATTCTATCTTTGTAGAGTGTTTTTTTTCCACCATGGACTTGCTTACCCAGTGTTTTAAATTTATATCTTCAGATGCAGCAAACCTCATACATCTAGCTCTAGATGCTTAGGAGAATGACTTTGTCTGCCACCTCAGAAGACTTGGCTGTACATCCACTCCTTGCATCTGCTCAGGAGTCTTGCAGCCTGTGTCGCGTTTGCAGGTTCCTTCTGTGTGGAATTGCTGTCATTGCCTACTTTGTCTTGTGCTTCCAGGTGAGCATGTTCACCTGCTCTAGCAGCACTCTCTTAGCCAATCAGAGATTCCCTCCTTAGGCACCAAGCACTATTAAACCTGTTGTACACCCATACTCTTTCAAAAGTAAATTGAGTAGATTATGAACAATGAATACCGTATTTCACAACATTTAAAACAGACAGCAGACAACTGTGTCCAAAGATTTTGGCTTCCTAAAGTTTCTAAAGTGTGTTTTAACCTTTCAGTGCTTAGATGTGGCTTATATTTTTCAGCAAGCCCCTTGTATTGGAATGTGGAGTTGTATCTTATGCTTTAATGTTCTGTTATTAAAGGAGAAAGTGTTCAAGTTAACATCTTCGTAATTGTATATAAGAGCACCTTCCTTATTAAAAAAAAAAAAAAAAAAAAAAAAAAAACACAAAAAACTTGTGTTATGTACAAGAGAAATGCTTTGTCCTTTATAGGACTTAATGCATTATTATTTTATTTTTTTTGACAGGACAGATTGTATTTAAGTATATTCTCAATTTTAAATATGTGTTCGCAGTACAAGGTAATGGACTCTAGTTATATGCCTGCTGGCAGGCATTGGCAAATATCTAGCAGATGTATGCGTTTCACTTATTTTTATGGTAAGTACAGCCTATCTTCTGATGCTTTATGGCCTGATAGCATCCTTTGACCACAGATTAAGTGTCCTTCTCATAATTAATTGAAACTGTACTACACAGAATATAAAAACTCAAGGTAGAATAATTTAATGCTACACATCTTGTGAAAATAGGATTTTGAACTTACAGTACTTTCCTTCAGAGGAGAATATGATAATAGGCAAGTTTTTTTCTATTGTCTGCATTCAAATTCCTTACTTTTTGCTGTATTTTCATGTGATGCTGTCTCTCATGGGCCAGTAGTCCAATTGTGAGATAAGCAGGTATATGTTACTGTGGGTAATGAACTATCTGCTAATGATAAGGCTGAAAGAGAACGCTATAGTGAATAGGGCCATGCCTGGCTGGTGACTGGTCATCAGGGCTATTTCCCAGGGTTGTGTTATAGCCAACTAGGTTTTATGTTTTTATTGATGACATGGATGCAAGCATTGAATACATGCTTAATAAATTCACTGATGATAGGAAGTGCTCTGAACTCTCTTTAGGGACAAAAGTCTTTTCAGGGGAATGTAAACTCGCAGCAATAGCATGAAATTTAACAAGAATACATGCTGGGTTCTGCACCTGAGACAGAGCAATGCTGGGCACAGGTTCAAACTGGGGATGAGTGGCTGGAGAGCAGCTTAACAAAAGGGACATGGAAGTGCTGGTGCCAGCAGGCTCAGCATGAGCCAACAGTGTGCTCTGGCAGCCAAGAAGGCAAAAGGTGCTGGGCTCTGCTCTTGGTCACCAATGGCAGAAAGGGAATAGCACAAAGCTGCCAGGTGCTGCTCAGGCTCAACATGAGGAGCAGTGTCTTTACTGTGGAGGTGGCCAAACACAATCACTGGAACAGGCTTCCTGGATAGCTCCATGGCTGTCCATCATAGAATCACTGTAGAATCATAGAATGGCCTGGGTTGAAAAGGACTGCAATGATCATCAAGTTTTGACCCCCTGCTATGTCCAGAGGCACCAGCCACCAGGCCAGGCTGCCCAGAGCCACATCCAGCCTGGCCTTAAATGCCTCCAGGGATGGGGTATCCACAACCTCCTTGGGCAATATGTTGCAGTGGGTTACTGCCCTCTATGTGAAAAACTTCCTGCTAATATCTAACCTAAATCTCCCCTGTCTCAATTTAAAACCATTCCCCTTTGTGTTCCATCACTATCCACCCTCATGAACAGCCGTTCCCCCTCCTGTTTATATGCTCCTTCAAATACTGGAAGGCCACGATGAGGTCTCCCCTAAGCCGCCTCTTCTCCAAGCTAAAAAAGCCCAGTGACCTCAACCTTTCCTCATATCCTCATAGGAGAGTTGCTCCAGCCCTCTGATCATCTTAGTGGACCTGGACCTGCTCCAAGAGCTCCATGTCCTTCCTGTACTGGGGCCCCAGGCCTGGATGCACTACTTCAGATGGGGCCTCATAAGAGCTGAGTATTGGGGGACTATCACCTCCCCCTTTTCCCTGGTGGCCACCCCTTTCGTAATGCAGCCCAGGACACTGCCTCCTGGGCTGCAGGCGGACACTGCTGGCTCATGTACATCTTCTCCACCAAGACATCTGGGTGTCTTTGGGTCAACCCCAAAGTAATCCACCCGTTCAACTTTATCTTTTTTAGGTCCCTTCCCAGGGGGATGGTTCTGTATATCCCATCTGCACGTTGAAAGGAGAAAATTGTCTTAAAGTTGTTAGACGTTCAGCTGGAGATACGTATGAGATCCACAATATCTAATACATTTTATACAGATAGATATAGGCCCACATAATGTCATTCTATTAGTCTGGGTTTAGACCTTTGCTGGTTAACTTGTTTGGCTGCAGGAATTGGAAAGGCAGTGAGGTTATACAAGATAGCTTCCGCTGCCTTAATTGCAGAACTGCTGAACCGTAGGAGATACAGCCTATTTCTTATCTAGAGCCTTGCTATGAGCAAAGTTAGTCAAGGTAGTAATAAATACAACGTAAGCACTACCGTAAACTGTATTAACAAAATTTTAAAATTCTGTTCCTGCTGTTTCTTACTTTTAGAGATGTTTGCAAATATGCATGCAGACAAGAATGTGAAATGCAGTCAGGCATGTGATTGCAGGAGAGAAATGGATGAAAAATTGGTGGCAAAATTCTACTGCATGTTAATATTATGTTTCTACATTCTAGTTGGTCTATGTAGAGTTATACTGAAATAATTCCATGCTTACATATCCTGACTCTGATTACTGCACACAGACAATGTATGTTAATTAGCTATGTAAGTGCCTGAGTCTTGAGCTATACAGAGCTTATTAAGACCTTAGGCCATGATATAACATGAGTTTCTTAAGTTTCAGAGATGTAAAACTAAATTCCCTCGCTTGGTAAAGAACAACTCTTGCAAATATGTGTGTATGTATATGTATGTATGTATATATATATATATACATATGCATGCATATTTCCTTTATGAACATATAAATGGTAACTGAAAAGTGAACTGGATCTCACTATTACAGAAATCCCACCCTCCAGGATGCTCCTAACCAAGTTACGGAAAGAATTGTTGATAAGTACTTGACAGCAGAACTGAATCAGCACAGCACTATTGCATTAAAGGAGTACCAGCACTTGGATGAATATGTGAGCAGTAAGATCATGCAGAATGAGAAGATAAAAGCCTAGTGTTCTTAACAGATTCTGAGATGAGTTATCATTTTCTACTCTGTCAGTTTTTTCAGTCTTAATTTGCAGTGCCAAATGCAGTTTAGGAAAGCATATATATGTCCACAGTAATGTTAATCTCTCAAATTGTATTCTACACTAACAGGAAACTGTATAAAGGTATAAAATCCTAGACACACTCAACAAGCCTCTGGCTATTAGTGCACGGTATACATAATGCAGCTGTCCACCCTTGTGGAATCCAGCCATGGATTTTATTCCAGAGTTCAGTCAGAGAAAAGCACTTTTTATTTTAAACAATGTTTAACATCATTGTTAATTTGGGTTACTCATTATAACTAATTCAACATTTACTTACGACAAACACCAAAAATTCTTAAGATTGTGTATTTATGTGAAGCTCTGTGTACCTGGATACAGATCCAAGCTTTGGTAACAATGACAAATTTGTGTGATGTACTTCAGTTTAACACTGAGTTGATTTTATAAAGATGACATTCAAAAACATTTCAAACATTTCATTTGCTTCCTGAAAACATTATAATACTTTGCTGTGTTCCAAGATTTTAAAAGCCTGAGATTTTTCTTCTTTTTTCCAATTTTTTTTCTTTTTCCCATTCATTTTTTCAGATAGTATTTTTGGGTAAGAGTAGCCGGGACATGTGTAGTTTGATGTTCAAATTTCACTGATCTTCTCAAAAATTCCCACAATGGTAGCATAAATTTACATTGAGCTACTTTATTATCAAAATCTTTCCAGTGCTTCTAGTTCAGTGAACAACATCTTAAAAGACTGGACTGTGGCAAAAGAGCATAAGGGTTTACATTTCAGCACAGAGGAATGCTTCTTTGTATTGTTGAATCTGGAATTCTGTGTCATCTGGTATAATGAATGTGCCAGTATTATTGTTATAGGCAATATATATTAATACACAGAAAATACAGCTTTTTGTTATGTTACTTGAAAAAAAAAAACACCAAAAACAAAAAAAAAAAACCAACCAAAAAAAAAAAACACCCAAAAAACCCACCACATCCAGCCAGACTGGATTCATTGATAACTCAATGTTATCAATGTATAAAATGTTCTATCCATGTATTTTTGAACACTGAAACAGATACTCTTGTATGAAATTCCACTTCTGCTGCTTTGAACATCCTTGTCAGTACAAGCTGAATTCTTCAGTTTACAAATTTCAGTAAAACTCCTTCCAAGAAATCTGACCCAGGTGGATTGGAGAAGTTATTCTAGGGAGCTTGATAAATCTTGCTCTGTGAACTTAGCAATTTCTCAGGACTTAAACATCCAGCTGCATTATTACATCTCAGTTTTGAATTTACCAGGGAGTACTTTTAAAAAAATAAGTGTTCTGGAATTCTGCCAGCTATCTGAATGCACTTTCCATAGTGGCTTTCGGCAATATCCAGTAGGTGGCACAAGTGTAGAAGAAATTTGTACAGTTCTTTTCTTATCGGAGTTCTTTTATCTTTGGTTCATTTCAAGGATTGCAATTCAAATTTAGTCCAGATTGTTAAAAGGCTCTCTCTCCTTTATGCATATATATTTCAAATTTTTATCTTAATTACATGTGTGTATGTATAGGTTAGTCTTATTTTTATGTTCTCCCACTATTCCTTGTATATCGGTTGGATTCTGTTAAAGACTGCAGAGGGAGAAGCAAAATAATTTCTCTGTCTGTGTTCGTAATAGATTTCTCAGTGCATCCCTGGGGAATGGTGGCGGGTAATATTCTCATACAGTGCCTTATACTAGGATCGTAAAGTGAACAAATGTTTTTTGTCTGTAGAGATAATTGTCTTTCACAAGAGAACAAATTTTATTTTAAGTCTCTACTTTGCATCTTTTTTTAAATCTGTTTTGAAAATGATTGTTTTTCGCCTTCTTTGCTTTGTTATGAAACTTACCTCTGTAATTTTGGCATCAGTTTCTATATTGTGTGGCAGCAAGAGGTTATCCTGTTACAACACCCAGCAAGCTGTAATCATAGTAAAACCCCACAAGTTTCATCCGTATTTCACCCACAAGTGAAGCTGATCTGAGACTTAGGAATGGTGAGGAGGCTTTCATTTTTCAAGCTTTCTGTCATTTGGTCTTTAGAAGAAAATTGTCCACGTGTTATGTAGTTACTTCTCTCACTGTGATCCTTGTTAGCTTCAATGAGAAAGCTAAAATACTGGGAGTACCCAAAGAAGCGCATGACTTGTAATCTTATTTTATATAGACCTCAGAGCAAAAGCAACACTTCTTAATTATGTTTAACAGAGAAAAATCAGTAGTACTTCATTTTCAGTATGTAGTCCAGGTTTATTAGCTACTTACCCATTTCACAATTATGTTACTTCTATAATTGTTCATACTTTTTCTTATTATCAAAGTAAGAAACAATAATTCTTCTCACTGGAATGTTCATAGAATTATAGAATTACTAAAGTTGGAAGGTACCTTAAGGATCATCTAGTTCCAACCCCCTGCTGATAGCTTTTTTTTAATTTTTTTCCACTGTGCAAGTCCTTACAATGCAGTTGCATTTTATTTACACTGTATTCTTACCCAAATCTACTTGTTTCAAGAGCTTATTTTGATGTATTATTTCATAATGTTCTTCATGCTAAGACACATTCAGTTATGGTAGCCATATTTCATTCTTTTAGGTAAAGTAAGAACAGTTAATCTAATTTTAAGGAAGCCAGTCATTAGGAGAGAAAGTAAATGGGAAAAGGTCACTGAGGAGCTCTCATTAAAGTAGCCTTTAAACTTTTTTGTAAAAATTTTTGTCCTATGACTAAACTTCATGGGCTCTTACTGCAAAGGCAAACCAGAAACAAATCTGTAGATGTGACTTGTGCTGCCCTACTTGTGCAGCAGAGGCTTGAGGACTGCTCAGTTTGATCACAACATCAGGCTTTTAAAAATGCGTTGTGGAAACAGATTGCAATCTCAAGCATTGTGTTATTTGGCTTGTAAAAATGTACGATTAACTATCATTGCAGTTTTAATTTACTCTCTTGGCCTGTAACTATGGTAGTTCTTGTAACATCTTGTCAGTAGTACTTTCCTTTGGAATACCAATGTGAGACATCATGTTGTGTTTGGTTTTTTTCCCCCTTTTTCTTTCACTTGCTTTAAAACTTCAAGGTTCCTTGGACAAATGAATCTAAACTCCTATCTTTGTTTTAGTTTACATTACTAAATAACTGTTCTTCCATTACTAATTAGGGAACATATCTTTTTGAATGAGAAGAGGTTTAGAAATGAAAGTAATGCATTTTACTCCTTCATTAAGAGTAAAGTAAATTCAAGTGACTGAAGAATCATACAATGAATTCTAACCTTTAACTTTGGTTCTTTGCTACTACTTCTTTTACAGCCACAGAATAGTTTTTAATTGGTTTTCTTTTATAATTTATGTTTGCTTTAAACTTGCATCAAAGCAATAATTAAAACTTTTTTAAAAAAAGTTATCTTTTTCTTGGGAATAATGAACATCAAAGTTGAACCAAAAAAGCACAATACAATGTCATCTATTCATTTCAATTTCTACTTCAGTCAGTCATTGCAAGGATGATGAATTTAGTTCAGAAATAACTTTTTTTTTTTTTTTCCTCTATAACACTCATTTGAATAATTAAAGAAAAAAAAAACATATGTATATATTCTGAGCTGAAGATGTGGAACAACACAAATCAGTGTTTTATGAAATGAAGTGTCCTTTAATTTATTGTGTGTATGGAAAGGCTTGTAATATAGAAAGATTTTGTACTAATATGAAGAGCTTTAATCCAAAATTGTGTTTGAAAGAGAAATTTTGTAATTTCAGTTTTTTCTGTGCTCAAAGATAAAACCCAAATAAGCAAAATATCAGTATACAAAACCTTGTAATATCGATCACTTTTATCAAACATGTTTAAAATTGTGTGGTTATTGTTTAAACATACTCTTTTTTCGTGCACTAGCTGAGCTGACTTCCAAAATTACTTTGTGTTTGCCAAGAGAATTAAAACAAAACAAAACAAAAAAAACTACATCCATTATCCATCTTCATAGAAGTACTTCAGGAACTAGGTAGTTGCTTAGTTTTTACAGTCTCCAGGAAGAGGTTTTCACCTTTCATTAACAAAGCTTCTAGCTAAAGCTTTTCCTGACACAAGGATTAATTACTGCTAAAATACCTACTAACCCTTCCAAAATATCACTTCATGTGGTACAAAAACAGTGCTGTTAGATTGACAGTTTTCTCTGTCATGCAACAAAAACTCCCACCTGGCTGTGCAGCTGGTACTAAGCTTTGGCAGCTTTCCAACAGATTGTTTGCAGCCTTTGCACACTTTTTCTTTCCTATTCTTTCCTTTCTTTCTTCTTTTTTTTTTTAAATGCAATTTTTGTTATGAACACTTCAGCAGTTCTTTTTCCAACCCTTCTGCTCCCATGAGGGTGCATTTTTTTTCTTACAATAACACATTGTTATTTTGCGTGGTCTCTCTCAGAATTTATCAAGGTAGTCCTCAGGAATGGTTCTTTTCGGGAACTTTTGCTTGTCAACGTGAAAATGCAGGCCAAATTCAAATCCAGTGGTAAGTCATGAATACTAATAAAAGCCATTTAAACCAATTACTGATAACAAAATTTGACCTTACCCTAACGTGTAGATGAAGTTTATGTTGTGCATAGAGGATTCTGAAGCTGAAATTTCAGCAGGACGATCTTTTGTGTTACCTTCATTTGCATTAGAGGAAATGTCTGTCAAATAGGGTATATTGTAATAAATATGGTTTAAACTGAATTTTCTTATTTTAATGTAATATGAATAAAATAAGGTAGTGCTTTTCAGAACTGCCCTATCAGTGTGCTGATAAAGGCAGTGCTAATGTGTTTCAGTTTTCATTGATTTGTATTGTCCTTGTTGCTGTACGAGCTAGCTCAGGTGAGTGTTAGCTCTGGATTGCTGTGGTGCAAAGTCTTTCCTCTTTCTTATGCTTGCTGGTCCAAGCACTGCCCATTTGCTGACCAGGAGCCTTTCTGTTTTTACTGATGTCCTGATTATGAAGTAATACACGAGAAAAATTGGTTAAAAAAAAATAATCAAGTTAGATGGAAAAGATTTATGGTGATATTTAGATTGAATATTTGATAGTGTAGAATAGTGTAGAAAACTAACCTGCCTTCCCAGATAATTAACAGTTGTCTTCTCACAGTCGGCCAAAATGCACAGCTCGTGATGTTCTTCATCATCAGGATATGGTTGCCAGTCTATGTGAGGAAGACACTGCTGTTGACCCCTTATGGGTGAGAGGTTTGATTAGGCATTGTGAAGCTGAGAGAATTTAAATGAATGAGAATTATGATTATTCTCAAATTCTTAGTTCTGGCTTAGACTCATACAGGAGGGTGAAATCATAACCCACTCTTACCAAGGACGCTGTGAGAATTGCTACTGCATACTTTTCTCAAAGCTGAAAGGAAACTAACTGGCAGCTCTGTTTTTAATAGAATAAGAAGACTTGCCTAGTGTCTCATTTAACACTTCAGTTTAACTTCTCAGGCGCAGCCTGTAATATTATTGGCAGAAATGCTTGCTTCAGTGAAGTAGGAAAATACAAAGACGAGCGTGCTTTGTTTGTTTGTTCCTCTATTCCAGCTGGATTAAGCTAAATTAGTCTCATCTCAGTGACTTGCTACAGACATAAAAGAGCTGTGGTTCTTACTCTGGTGAGCAGCAAGAACATTACCTCTGCTCCAGGCTCTTTCTTTTTTTCCCTTATGAGTAGTGTGTTCCTCCAATGTTGGGTAGTTAAGTGAATCATAAAGTTTTCATGCTCTGCAGAGGGTATATTCATATGTAAAACTACTGCTATGCTTGTCATGAAATTCTAATAGGATGCAGCGCTTACCGCAGCTGTGGACTTTTTCCCAGCCATCTGAATCTCCAGGTGTGCCCTTGAGTTGACAATAACAAGGTGATGTGCTATTGTTATATCTTTTTTTCCATATTTTTTAGTCTCACTCTTTGGGAAAATTGTTTTATAGGCAGGAATAGGAAAACATTGTTAAGAGTTGCATGTTCAAAAGGTATAATGCATATTAATTCAGGTAAAAGATAAAGTTCAATTAACTGGATTAAAATGATAAATTTACAAGGAAGTAGTAGGATCTTTCATAGTGGAGGTTAATAGAATTCTGCAAAATTCTGAGCTTTTAATATTACTGAACAGAGTTTCTGGCTGCTTAGTTATATCTGTGTCTATGTAAATGATAGTCTGAAATAGTATGTGTAACACTACTTCACTGCTTCATTATCAAGAAGGAGAAAAATGAAAAAAAACTTTTCTGCACTGTAGAAAATTCACATACTTTTTTGGTAAAATGGAGTTGCAAGCTGGTGGGATTTTCCAGTTATCTTTGTTAATGTTTCAATATGAAATAGCCATCAAGAGCAAATTTAACCTTATACAGAAGATCAGTAGAAAGCCCTTAATTGCCATAATATTTATAATAGTTTGAGAAGGAAGGGAAGGCAGATGAAAGGAATCTTGAATTGTGTTTAGTCTGCACCTATTCCCCATCTGCTACAATTGTGGAGTTGTGGCTTTTGGCATCACATTTGTATGGACTTTGACTGCTTTTTCAGGTCCTCCTGAGAATATTTGTCTTATTCTACTTCATTCCACTGCTTTATGTCTTCCAAATCCAGTCATCTTGTATGAATAACTGCATAGAATTTTTATCACTCTGTAACGTTGATTTGACTGTCAATGTGGGATTTCAAGCTATGGAAGTCAGTTATGCATTTTGTTCTTTCAAATAATTGAATTTTAAGATTATTAACTGACAATATTTGTTGTCAAAATTTTACATTGTTTCAGATACCCTTTCTTATATTCATGATCTGACAATTTTTTTTAGCAGGAAAGTTTTTCTTTTATAACTTGGCAATCACAATCAGTAGCTATTTATATTGTCTGCAGTTGGTTTCCTACTGTTCTTGGTGAGCAGAGTGGTTTATTTGTACTTAACTTTTATGATGTTAAAGAAGTGCTGCTTCTGAGCCTCTCCAGACAGGTAGTAAGCTAATTCCTTTGAGATTCTATAGCTAGTTAGCATTAATTACAGCATCATTTTGAAAAACTGCATGTAGTCCAGAAACTATTCCAACCGTGTACTGAACTTCCAACTAGAAGTAGCATGACAGTGTTATTACTAAGGAACACTACAAACAATGTCCAGATAATAATGCCAGAAAATCCTCTACTCATTTCTGGTGATTTTTTATGTTATTTATAGCATCTCCAAAAGCAACTTAATAACCTTAACAAAATATGCTACTGTCTTTGGATCTGTACTTCCTCACAGCAACCACACAAAATTTAAGTTGGAGTGCCTATTGGGGAAAGGTGTACAAAACAAAATCAAGTCCTAACACCCCCAGGACTAGTTGTAGCCAAAGAAGCTGTGTATGTAATAGCAGAATAAAATAATGTTGTCATGAGCTTGGTATAGAAGTATTAGAACAGTTCTCACTCCAAAGATGGCAGGAAAAATAATTAACTTAGTTATGAGTTGTAACTGACAACAAAATACATAGGTAACTCTGAAAGTAATGGCTCCTCTTTAGTTCCATGCGAGCTGCAACAGATATAGAGTACAATAACATAGTTAGTGCAAATTCTCAACAACAAAACACTGTTTTTCAGCATAGTCACCGCCATTCACATCTTTTCCAGAAGTGAACAAGAGTCTGCATGCCACACTTGTAAAAAATCTGCATAGCTAAAACAGAACATGGCTTGTCTTTCAGATTGCTGTCACCACTGCTGAAACACCATCCATCACCTCAGTGTGCTCCCATTCACTGTTTGGCCTACATAAGCATTCAACATTGATGAATGTCAGTAGGTGCAATGTTTTCCTCATGGAGGAATTCAGTTACAGATCTTTGCTTCATATTCCCTTCCATATCAGACACCATTTTATCAGATTGTCCCTCTGCTGCCATCTATCGCATGGCAACAAAATGTAATGGGATATTGATAGAAAGGTTTGACCTCTACTCTGTATCACCATCATCTGACTGATGTTGTAGCTCAACATAAAACAGGAAGCATTATTTTGGAGCAATCCTTGTGCACTGAATGGTGATTCAACTTTTTGATCTTAAATGAAAATATTTTGGTTGTTTATATGTCACTGATATATTTAATTGTGAAGTTTGAAAAGTAAATCAATACATTATGTTATAAAGAAATGAAAATATCTGTTATTATTTACAGTTGCCCTAAGTCATAGCATAAGTCACTGTAGTATTATTTGTATTTTTTAAGGACAGGGAAAAAAATGTTTTGAAATGAATGAATGATGGTTTTTCACAATTTTCAGTGTCAGCTCTGTGTGATAGATTCAGTTTCATTCTGTTGCTAGACATGCCAAGTGTTTATAACTGTACTGAATGTTTTATATCCGATTAATGACAAAACTTATACCTGTGTTATTTAGCTTATTAGACACGTATCTCATTCCACATATCTGTATCATAGCAACATTGACTTGCTGCAAACGTGATCAACATCCAGAGCTTTTCTGAAAGATGTATTTTTCATGAATTTGGGTGTTTTTTTTGGATTACTACCCATGACTCCAGCTCTATCACATCTTCCAATGCTGACTCATTTAACAGCAGGGGAAGGTGATGCAAAGCCTTGTAGGTGAGCAGGTCACATATCCTCCTTGGAGCACTTGGAAATATACAAATAAATTGCTAATAGAAACTCCTGGCTCTAATATTAAAGAAATCCCCTTGCTACCAGAAAATAAAAGGTAATGCATGGTAGAAAAAAACTATTATGTTTTGCAGGTGTTCAGAAGAAAGTGAGCAGTTTTTCTTCTCTCAAACTGCAGTGTGATAATAAAAATGATCTTGGATCCTGAGAAATTTGCAGAATGCAACACCAAGTTGCCATTGCATGGATGGTGTTTAACCTGTGTTTTAAGAGCTGCTTTTTCTGCCTGACCAGAAGCAGAAGAATTAACTGCAGCCTCCAAATCTGGGCATGGTGTGGAATTGCATTGTAATCCTATTTTCAAAATATTTGCTATTTTTAGTGTAAAAACAAATGTTGAAGTGGAAAGTATTTGTGCTAGATAACGGCTACCTTATGAATTTAACTGATTTCAGCAGTGTTAAAATAATAGGACTATCAAAAGTGCAGTAATGTCTGATACTGAATGAGAACAGATGGCTTCAGTGTATTACATTTCTGTTAGTGCTGTTCAATCTTTGCATAGCACTTGCACTCAATGAAAATACTTTTAGAGGGAAAGTAGAGACAATTTTTTTTTCTTTCAGTATTTTAATTTATCAAATATATGTATCAATTGTTATTACTTGAATCAAGGAAATAAAATACCAATAGTAAATATGCTAGATTTAAAAGAAAATATTTAATAAAAAAATCTGTTGTTTTATAGATGTGATCTAGATATATGCACTTACAAGTGTATATGAGTAGGTGTGCGCCAAAAGAATGGTGACAGAGTAGGGAAATACCCATTTATTTTTCCACTTAGGTAAATTACGTTCCTACAGCCATTAATCAGGTAGACATATGACATCATTTCACAGAGGAATTTGTGTACAGTGGTTTCTTCATCAGTTCCCTGTTGTTACTGAAAAATGCATTCAGAACAAGTGTTCTTTGAGTTCACCCAAAAGCAGAATACTTGAATGTATTTTGAGGCTATGATAATTTATTTTGAAAAATAAGCGAGATATATTTAGAAATCATCTTAAAATTCTCTTGGAGTAGAATATTTAATTGAACTTCTTGTTTGTTATGAGGTATATGTGTGTTATTGAAGGGGGGGAATTAAGACCATCAAAATAAACTGATATTCTGGATCTGGAGATAGCAAGAAACTGCTGGATAGTGTCACAACTGGTCTATCTTTTCAGACTAGATAAATCCTACAGTCCTTTTCCTTTTATTAGATGCCATCTTTATGGGGGAATAAGATTAACGGCAAGCAGTCTAGAGCCCAGAAGGTGATTTTCAGTAGACTAGGTATGAACTCCTTACATGTATTACTCTTACTTTGGATTTTTGAAACCAGATGAATTCCTTTCCAAAAATTCAGATTTAAGTGAACCCAATGTCTAAGAGACCATAAGATACAACTCAGTGTAGTGACAAGGGTTCTTTGTCAATTCCAAAATAAATCCTGCACAGTCAATATTTAATTCTAAATGATATTTATAGGAGTTATTTTATTATAGTTTTCTTGCCTCATCTCTGTGAAGAAGCATCTGCAACATTGAAGTAAATGTCAGATCCAGAAGCTTATTTGGTTAAGCTATAGCAACAGCATTAATCTTGCAAAGGAAATCAAGACAATAGAAGGGGCTCGATGGACCAGGAGATTGATAATTGGTTAGAAAGCTTTTGACCTTTGGGCTGGTAGTACAGATTCAAGCCAAGTTGGTAGTGACTGAAAATCATTACTCTCTGATCGTAGTGCAGTTGTCATGTGAAATGGGTGATTGGTTTCCTTCCAGTTCCTGCTGAACTGGTAGGCTAAATGCAAAAATTACTGCTTTCAGTGGCTTTAAGGCAGAGTTTAAGGAAGGAGAGGAGGAAGGGAACAACTTTTATTTTTCACCCTCAGGAATGTTCTGGGAGATGGGGGAGGAGAAAAGCTGCAGCTCTTTGGAGAGCTCATATGGAGAGCATCACAGCAACCATCAGGCTACTGCTAAGAGATTAGGAACTCTGTTTTCCTTTGTCATCCACCTGATGTGTTTCATTAGCATTAATAAAAGTGGAATTTTTATGAGAAATTCCACTCTAATTATCTTTATAATTAAGTTTCTTGTTTCTACTACGTAGGGCTGTTTTCACCATTTTCAGTTGGAAAAATGTAAGTTAATAGTGATTTCTTTATTTTTCACTGATTTGCAATTCATTCAGGAAGTTCAGCAAGTACTTTATATGAATCTGTTTGACCTGGCAATTGCACATGAAGCATGCTGAGTCAATAGATGATGCATACCTGGAATGAGATTTACAACTGTTTGTCTGTGTTTCATTGTTTTCCCTTCCTTAATTGGATGACCTGAGTTTAATTATTAATGCTACCTGAAGCCAATATAATCTAATCCTGTAAGAAATCATTTGACTTGCTGGCAATCTCAGAACCACACAGATTCTTATAAAAATGATTGAGGATTCCTTTTACCCCCTTCTTACTCTTTTGAGTTAAACTCAGTTGCATTCACCATAGATAGTGGAATCTATTTCTCTTCTTTCTTTTTCTTATACCTGTGGAGCATACAGCTGTAATGCACATGCAGTCACGTACCCTAATTCTTCAGCAAGTTCTTTAAAGTTTCTGCAAATCGGGGAGATGTTTTGTTGGTTCTACAAGCTTGTTTTGTCATGTTCTTTCGTATAGTTTGTGCTTGCTTGAATGGTGCTTATTCTCGCCTTTCACTGTTATTTGTTTTGTTTTTAATCGTTTTAAATGATGTCTTTGACTGCTGTGTATTGTTACTGTAAGGACTTGGCTCTTTTTCTTCAAATAAGGAAAGCATGACCCCTGTATCATTTAATTACACAGCTAGTCAACATTCCGTAGTAGAAATGTTTAAATGTGCAAGTTTTGGTGCAAGAGTACAAAAAGCAGAAGAGAATATAAGGAACATTAAACTACTTAAAATTCAGGCAGTGTTCATATTATTAGAAGTTTTCGTGCTAAAAATACACATATTTAGAGGTTGTTACATAGTTTTCTCTGTGAGGAGGGATAAAGCTGCTATAGAAACCTACTAGATTTGTGTTGAGTCTTTTTCGAATACAAATGTGTCTTTTCAGGTCTCTCTCTTCAGTTGCTAACATGGTGAACAAATGTGGTTATTTTATGATATACACTGTCTTTGTATAACTAGTGCTTATCCCTTATACTGCCAGCAGTGACAGGAAACTGTTTACTTCTGCTACACAGAGGAGAAACAGGAAAATTCAGTGCTGAGGTGTGTCATTAATGCGTGCAGACTTACCCCACATCCCTGTAATCTGTGGAAGCTTTATTATTGAATTCAATCACAGGAATCTCGGCTGCAGCAAAGGAGTTAGTACTACTTGCTTTAATATTGATTTGTGAATGAGTAAACATGACAGCATTATTTGCTTTGCCTTGTTGCATGTTAGTGTTTGAGAGCATATTTACCAAATACGCCCTGATGGAAATGTTTTTCTGTACAAATCTAGCTATTATGATTTTGAAATAGGTAAAAAAATTGCATGGCATTCTTGTTCTTCTAGAGCGTTTGACTCCCAGATGACTGTAAACAGGCAGTAAAATGTCAGAATGATGAGAGTGAGAAGCACTGGGAGAAGTGATGGATAAAAAAGCCCTTCAGTCTATGATCACGCTCTTTCTAAATGACCT
This sequence comes from Centrocercus urophasianus, assembly GCF_019232065.1. Taxonomy (NCBI): domain Eukaryota; kingdom Metazoa; phylum Chordata; class Aves; order Galliformes; family Phasianidae; genus Centrocercus; species Centrocercus urophasianus. The sequence continues at coordinate 72,883,326 of NW_024884253.1, read as the reverse complement.
TGCACATGATGGGCACAAATTTGTATTTTGCACGAAAACCTGCTGTTTGTGAAGAATAGATGTTGGTGGAAAGGGAATGTGAAAAGAAAGGCAGGCGTGGATGTCAGTTTTTCAAATGGTGCGAAAGGGCTGAGTGCATCTGAAAAGCAGAGATGTGAATTTCTCAGTACATAACTAACCTACGTGGAATGTCAAATATTTATAGATACCTAAAATAACAACGTGAGGTCCTTCTAAGCTGCATTATTTATATTTTAGGCAAAAGCAAATTATTTTTTATGCTTTTTTTCTAAAAGTGTTCTACTTATGTGTATTCTTCTATACTTCCGAAACAATCTGGTAGATTGTGAGAGTGTGAGCCTCATTGCTTTTCTAATGCACACTTTGATTGATTGAAACACATCACTGAAGGCCACTGTGAGTGATGAGATCAAAGCTGAAAGAATGTGTGAGAGGGCGCAGACAGAAGAGAGTTATGAAGTTCATAGAATTATAGAATTATTTTAGTTGAAAGAGACCCTTAAAGACCATGTAGTCCAACTCCCCGACAATGAAAAGAGACACCTACTAGACCAGGTTGCTCAGTGCTCTCTCCAGCCTGACCTTGGTTGTTTCCAGGGATGAGGCATCCCCCATTTCCCTGTGCAACCTGTTCCACTGCTTTCATCACTCTTATGGTAAAAAAACAAAAAACAAACAAACAAACAAAAAACACCTTTGCTCTTACACCCAATCTAAATCTTTCCTTCTTCATTTTGGAATGATTTTCCCTTGTCCTATTGTAACAGACCCTGCTAAAGATTCTGTCCCCACACAAACTCTGTATTCAGAACAGGTATGAAAAGGAAAAGAAACAAGAATCAATAATATCATGCAGTATAGGTTAGTTGATTACCTTTTAAGTTGTCTACTTCTTCAATTCAAACTGCAGATACTAAAATTCAAATTTCACCAAATATTCAGATTCCCTATCATATGTTGTTTCTTGCAGCACCATCACTAATAGCAAATCTGACAGCTTTTACTTCGATTTGTGAATGTGCTGGAAAACTTCTTTGTGAACATGACTATTTTCCAGTAAACTCAAGTAGCCTCATAGATCCCAGTAGTCTCCCTAGGCTAAATGATTAATCCAAATATTCTTCTTGTGCTTTACTTTTCTTCCAGCTGAATAAATAAACTGAGTATTTGCAGTAAAGATTTTTCAAGTGTAATCAATGCAACCAAGAAAAAATCAATCAGGTTTACAGAACCAATCCAGTCCTTATTTGCAATAAAAGTCATTATAATCTCTCTCTCATTGCTGATGCTTTCTGTAAAAATTCCAAGCAGTGAAATACTTGGGTTTTACACTCCAGATTAAGAAGACTTTTAAAGAGACATGAATTTGCAGTCTTAACACCAAATACTGATTTTTTTCCTTGACTTTCCTTATTTTCTCATTCATTTAAAATTGTACTATTTATTACTATTATTTTTACATCATCAGTGATCTCTAGATTTCTGCAATGTATTTATTTCTAGATACATGCTTCAGTGTGTTTTTAATCCATTAAATGAGTATTGTCAATATTAATAGTTGCTATGAAATCTAATTTAATAATAAGAAAAGCTAATATTGAAGAACAGTTTTTTGTTGGTTTACTATCGGAGACACAAAAAACTGATGCAGTGTTAGGATTCTTTTCTTCCTTACTTTTCAGGAATTATTGCTTTCGCTGAGGTTAAAAGAAGGTTTCTGGTTTATTTTTGAAGATGTTGTAGTTTCCTAGTTTGCTGAAAATGGTTACAGGTTAACTCTCAGCGTGAATATATGGGAGTAGTTGAACTATTGGAAAAGAAGTGATGTGTTTATAAGCACACAATTTACATTGCAGTAAGCTATCTGCTTTTATGTCATGTCTACTTGAAGTATGGAGGTTTGGCTTATTAATATTTTTATAAATGGTTTGTTTCTCTTCACATATGTAATTCACATAACTTCTGTGTATTTTAATTTCTAAAAGCCTGCATTTAAAGTAAACTAATGTGTTGGCAAAGAGTAGATATTAGGTGTCCAAAAAAAAAAAAAAAAAGGGGCAAATGGTTAATGGTTATTTTCCAGCTGTTTGTCTTCCCTTGAGTTTTCTCTGCAAATTTAGTTTTATATTAGAATGCCATCTATATTTCAGTATTCTGACAGCCTCAGGTTTGGATTTGCTTGTTTTTTAATTTCCTTTTTCTCTTCTCTCCTATTCCTTTCTCTTCAAATTCATCTGCATTCAGAATTTCCAATGTACAAACTGCTGAACAAATAAAATCATCAAAGAACTCCCAAGTTTTAGTGCTATCAAAGTAATTGAAAATAAATCTGATTATTTGTTTTGTTTTGTTTGTTTTTACAAAGTGCGAAGCTAAAATTACATCAAGGTTCAAATAAAAACGTATCTCAGAGTTGGAACAGGAACCAATTCAGGATGGACTTGTTATAGAAATTGCTCATGTGAGTTGCAGAGCTGACACTTAGCAGAAAAATAACCACCCCACCATATGTAGTACTGATTTGAGACATTATGGCAGTGACAAAATTGGCTGCACCAGTACTGTGGAAAGAACAGAGCATTATATGCAGTGTCACTAGCTCACGTTTTCACTCCTTCATCCTTTTCAAAGAAATCTTTGTGTGTTTATTTTCCCGCTGCGATGAATGATAGCTGACACAAAGGAAACCCAGCCATGGCAGTGCATACAAATCACAGCCATAATAGGATGCTCTGCAGTAATATCTATCTCCAGTAAAAATCCCATAAGTTTAGGCAGCTACTAGGAATGTGAGCAATTTAGTTCTGCTATTTGCTCAGCAAGATCCATCTGTTCTGGGGGTATCTGTCCTACTCCTTACCTTGCCGTATTCACATAAAAGGCAAAGAAGTGATGTTTGCTGACTTACTCAATTTTTATGCTTGATTGAGTTTGCTAGTAATATGTTCTTTGGTTGTTTTGTTGCTGTTTTGGTTTATTGCTTGTTGGTGGCTTCCCCTTTCAACCCTCCCCCCCTCCCCCCCTTTTTTTTTTTTAAAACATTCATGGGAAAAAACTATTCAAAATGGCAATTTGATTTCTGTACGTTTTGCAGATTGTAGTAACCCGTAACCCAGTCAGCTGAGAATTGCAGTGAATGAGACTAGCAAAGGTCTGAACTTCAATTCTGTAAGATCTTGGAAGATGTGGCTTCTTATTCACAGGTAGGCTTTTTAAATGCTGTAGATTTCTCTTTTATCTTCTGAAGACTGGTCATAACAATAATCAACTCACCCTGTTAAAATGTAATGAGTTTAGTTTTCTTTTTGTATTTTTTTTGGATTTTTATTTTGTTATTTATGTACTAAATACAGATTTGTTTTAGGCCTAGGAAAAAAGTCCCAATACCTGTTATCTTCAATATATATCTCCACAAAAACATTTAATAGAATCCAAGGTTTGCAGTACTATTAAGCAATAGACTATTTACAAATGCCAGTCCTGTACGCTACCCTTCTCGGGCTATTTCAATTTACATGCAGATTGGAGAAAGCAAAAGTACTTCTATAGTCTATACTGCACCTCTTAAAGGATAGAAATACATTTCGTCTTTGAGCTTTACTTCTATAATGCTTTTTCTTGTAATTTAAGGGTTTTCTTTTTGTCAAATGGTATTTGTCTCATTTTGGTGAAAAAAAATCCAATGTCATAGGTTGCCTCATGTTTATTAATGTGTCGTCTACTTTGGTTGTTGCTTAGGAAATAGTATATAAACTGTATATACTATAAACTGCTATATTCTTGGTAAGAATCTAATCCTGGTGATGATGAAACACTGGAGTATTTTGTTCATATGTACCTAAAAAAAGAAAAAGAAATAACAAAAGAAGCAGATAGAGGCTGACATCCTTTCTGTATTTTAATGAAGTTTATTGTAACGTGTGTTGACCTGAGAGTAAAATAAGTTTGAAGCACAGTCTCTGAAAGGCAGCAAAGTTTTTGTTCTTGTTTAGCTTTTTGGTCTATGATGAAGTGTATGCTAGAGAACAAAGTAGAAGTGATGTGAAATGATTAAATTCAGCAATAGTTTGTGCATTACAGCTTTGCTGAATGCTGGCTTATGACACTTAATGTGCAGGCAGATGCAGAGCGAGGAAGATCTGGTTACTGATTGTCACTTGCTGAAGTTGCATGGAAAAGGCGAACAGCTGTAGAGAGTTGTTTGAGGTTCTGTCAGTGTTTAATTTTAGCTGAACATAGAAGCCAAAATTAAACATTGTGCTCTTTTTAAAAAATGTGTTGATATTGTTCTTCATAGTAAGAAATTTTTTTGCCTGAATACCATACTAAGCAATCATTGATGACATTTAAGCTGCACTTTTATGCTGTCCTGTGAAATTGTGTTGTTGATGCTGAAGTTCTGTTTTACCTGTGACTTCTTTTTGGTAATCAAATGATATATTGTATGCAAACACTTAAATTAGGGATTTATTACTGCCACAAAATGGTAACGACAACTTTAGATACAAAGATACTACAGTATTAAGTTATTCTTTTCAAACTGCATGCTTCTAAGGGTAATGGAAAGGATTTAGGAAGCTAATACTCTATCTCAGCGATTCTTCGAGATATGTAAAAAGAGCTTCTGTAGTGTTAACACTATTAGCACATATTATCTTGACTAGGTTCACTGGAATTTTTCCAAAGGAGTATTGGATTTGAAGGTACACTCTCTGCTTTGTAACATGTAGGATGATACATTGCCATGCAATTTTCTTTAAAATGCTTGGTTTTTTTGAAACCTGGATTGTAGTTAAAACTGTGCATTGTTTAAGGGCATTCAGCTGGACAGTATGAGACCATAATAGAACTGATAATAGCAAGTGATAAGAAATGATTACATTAAATTTCATCTGAAACTTCTTGAGATCTACGCTTAGTAGAATACTTTCTACAAACACAGAGAACACAGACAGGTGGAACACTGTATGCTTTATTTTTTAAATAAAAGATGGGGAGGTTAGACACAGTTAAAAACTTGGTAAAATTCAGAATAGGTTGAGTACCTAGTTCTCAATGCTGTGGTGTAAGCTCTACAAATTAGACTACATTTTTAAACACTCAAATGTACATCTCTACTCCACAGGAGTGCAGCTTCTTGTATGGGCTAGGTAAACCTATATAAGTTTTATACACATATATATACGAGTAACACAAACATATAAGTGAAGATGGAGAAATCAGTATATTAATGAATATACTTTAGTAGAAAGATATTAGAGAAACAGTAAGTTGTATATTTGCCCAATTCAGAATGGATTGAAGTGCACGTATTTTTTTTTTTAGCTACATAAATTTTCTGCTAAGGAAAATAATTCATAGATGTGTGAACCTTGAAGAGCTCAGAACACAAAGTGAGCATTATTTAGCCGTCTGTTCTGTCCCTCACAAGCCTACTTCCTTCCTCCCTTTTCACTGCGGTTTTTTGCAGATAAACATATTGCTTGAAAGTATGCATGGCAGGCGGTAATCCAGGTCATCTTAATATCTCCCAGTCTAGCAAAGCAAAACTGATAAGGAAAAAAAAAAACAACAGCACAACAACAACCTTTCTTGTTATCAAAGAAATACTACAGAGAGATGAAGAGGCAGCTTGGTTGTGGGACAACAATCCATAATTTATTTTGCAGATGTCTCTGTAATTTAAGCAGCAGGCAGAACAACCACTCAGTTGTATATGCTCTGGGGAAAGGATACCAGAGCCTCGTAAATCATGGTAAGGATTAGAAGCAATGAACATTCATCTTCTTAACCTCGTAAAGCAATATTGCAAAGCTGAGGATTACAACTTACTGTGCAAGTAATCTTCGTTCAGGGATAAAGGGTGTCAACTTCTCAAAAAGCTTCTCTCAATTAACAGTGGTGTCTACTTCTAGAAGGAGAGAAATCAGTCTTAAAACCAATTTTTAACGAATTCCTATTATTAAAATACTCAACATTTCCCACAACAGAGGGAAATAAAGTAACTCTTTGTTGAGATAGTTGGCTTTGTTGTTTTGTTTTGTTTCATTTTTGTTTTCAAAGAAAGGTGGTGGGTGATGTTTTGAAAGCTTTATTTAATAGACAAAGCTCAAAAAAAAAAAAAAAAAAAAAAAAAAGACCACTTGCTTTTCCCATAAATCTGAACAACCCTTTGTCTTACTTGACCTCAGCTTCTTTTTATAATATAATTAGTACTTGATTCAACTGCTCATTGCTATTAAAAAGAGGCTTAATGGACGTGGACCTTTTTCAGCAAGTCCAGAAGTGGCCATGAGGATGATCAAAGGGCTGGAGTGCCTTAAGAAGAAAGGTTGAGGGAGCTGGTTGAGGCCTGGTTGAATGGGGCTCTGAGCAGCCTAACCTAGTGGGAGGTGTCTCTACCCATGGCATATGGGGATTGGATCTAGATGATACTTAAGATTTCTTCCAACCCAAACAATTCTGTTGATGTGTGATTATAAAAAAACAGACTATGACTTCCAGTTGCTGACTTAAGAGACAGCATAGTGTTATCTGCTAGTTTATTTTCAGTGCCTTTGCATACTTTAAACCAAGTCATGCTGTCATTATTCTTACCACAACTGTATTTCTGTAAGCTTCTGCTTTTTTTCTAAGAAGTATCTTTATGAGCTGTCTTCTCAGCGTCAATAATTGATGTATTTTGGGACCACTGATACTTCTTGTTCCATTTTGGATATTTTTCAGAAAACATATACTAAACTTGTGGGTTTTGGAGTAGGCTCCCTTGGTTAAAAAATATTTTCTTTGTTATTTCTTTTCCCACATGTTTTTACAAAAGAGCAGACATATACGTATGCAGTATTAAGTTGCTTTAGAAAATTGTTTATTTTTAAGTCCATTCCATTATTACAAAAAATACAGTATTTGAAGACCTTTGTATTAATTCAGATTTTCCTGAAAGTTTTGAACAATCTCCTTTTAAATGATAAAATTAGAAAGGGGTATCCAAATAGTTTAACCATCACTCTTTTGGAATCTATGAGTCATAGCTTTGAAGAAAGAAACAGTATTTTGTTACCAAGCGTACTAAGTCTTTGAAAATAATTATGAACCCTTCCCCCCCCCCGGTTTTTTTTTTTAATGAAAAAAAGTCTCCTCTTCTGGAGACATTCGAGACCCACCTGGACACCTACCTGTGCAATCTGGATGTAGGGAGCCTGCTTTGGCGGGGTTTGGACTAGGTGATCTCTAGAGGTCCCTTCCAAAAACATCAAGAAAATTCAGTCTGTTGTATAGATCAGCACAGGAAATCAGTAGTCTAATGTAATACTTTTCAGTTCTCCTAGGGTTCAGTGCTTTCAATGTCTGACTTTGGTGCCTCAGAATAATCTAGCTTTTGAAAATCAGTAGAATTGGTATTTATCAAGTTTTTATAAAGCAATAGTAGGTGGCTCTCAGAACAGGCTTGTCTGAAAAGAGCTGTGAGAGTAGGAATATAAATAATGATACTGACCTGTTCCTGGTTAGTTAGCATGATTGAATGGGGTTCCTTTTCCAGGCTTTTAAATAGTAGGCTTGTTTAGTAATTTGAATATCAGATTTTAACATGTACTGCAATGTTAATGCTGTGCTTATTACACTCTTATTTATTTCACTGCCTCTCCCTTTTCAATTTAGCACGTTATTTCTAATGATATTAGGTAAGTGGAGGAAAGTGCCCTAGTTTTGAAAAGGAGGCTGCTGGAGGAGATTTTTAACCATCATGACATGAGAAACTGCTTTTCCAGACCTATATTTACTGTTAAAAATCCATCCACAAAATAACATAGTAGTTACTAATCAGCTTTAAAATTGAACAGATCTCTGAATAAAAATGCTCTAGCATCAAGGAATAATGTTCCAAGGAGAAAAGATCTTTAAAAATACGTATTTTCACCCTGAATGTTCTTTGGGCATATCATCACTGCTATCATATATCATTTTTAAGTAAAAGAGAGTTAGTCCACATTGTGATTGCCTTACTTTTCTCTTCAAATGTTGAAAAAAAACTGGTATCTGTAATATATAGCTTGACTCTTCTAGTAGTTAGAATAAGAGGTAATTAAAGTATTTGGATTGTCTATGACATCACTCTGTAGTCTTTTTTTTCTTTTTTTTTTTTTTTTCCCCAGTCACTTTGTAAAGGAGAGCCTTTTATTGAGGACAGGCCTTCATAAATACTGACAGAAGATCACAATCATGGGACTATAGTTTTTTATTTTTTTCAGCTGCTTCAGGCCAGACCATTTTCAGATGTTTAAAACAGTGCTGTAGAGTTTTACAGGCCTCAGGGCAAGACTTTTCGTCATTAGAATAGCTGTATCCTCCAATAATCTCATAATGATTGTACTAGAAATGTCTTTCTAGACAGTTTTTCTGTGGTGATTTTTCTTCTAATTTAACCATTTTTCTTTTCCTACTTACTTTGAACATGTGAAAATTTATTTAGTTTCTAATATTGCTTTGGGATGTTGGTTATTTTGGAAATACTGCCAATAAAACAGAATGCAGGGAGATGGTTTGCTTATTTAGCTGTGATTTGGTCCTAACAAAACTGAATTCTGAGCTTGCATACGATATGAATGCAGCCATTTTTTTTTTTTTCCTATGATTTCACATAATCTTGGTGATGTCTTTCACATTGATAGTCTTTGTTCTTTTCCTTCACCAGAAATATGACCCAGATGCACAGTTTTTCATTCTCATAAAACACATGCTACTGCTTTTGTCAATTCTTAACTGAATCACTGGTTAAAACCATGATTCAGGAAAACCAATAAAGTAAACAGGGAAGGAGTCATGTTTACTCAATGAACTGGCAAAAAGCATTCTTTATTTAGGAAAGTTAATTTTGCCTACTGTGAATGTCTTTTCAGTATTTTTAATATAGCCTTCTATAAATTGAAATACTTTTAGTGTATGTAGAGTGTGTTACTTTAAGTAAACAAGGTCATCAACTGCTGGTTGTAACTGCTCTCAAAACTGATTATTTATTTGGGATTCTTCAGATTTTTGTGCCAATTTGAGATGATTTGGAAAGACACTAGTATTTTGAGCAGAAGTTAGGTTTTGCACTCTAACAAGCTGGTTGAACAAAGGTTCAAGTTTCAAAGACTATATCATGTTGAATTGTGACTTTCATTAACTCTAAAACTAATCCAAGGAAATCAAGTTCTTAAGGAAATTCCAAATACGCTTCTAATGTTTGAAACTAAACTTGTTTAATACCTTTATTCACCTTAAATAACTACATGTAGAAAATGGCAAATTATTGTTGTAATTCCATCTAACTTGAAATAGCTGCTTAAAGAAGTCATTTATAAAAATTCGCGAGGAAGGTAATATTGTCTGGATCTGTTGAGGCATTGTTTTTTAGGAGTAAGGCTTAAGTCACAAAAAAAAAGAGGGTGGTTTTTGTTCATTTAGCAGAAAGGAATTGCAAAACTTGTTCATGCTACTACTGATTCTTGTAATTTTGAGTATATTTGATAAGTGGTCATGTTTAAAATACTAGTCGGGGTAGATACAAGTAAAGCAAAATAATATTTTGGTTTAGTAGTTAAAAGTAGAACTAGAAAATTATAATCTAGGGATGTAAATATTTCAGAAAATGGTATACAGTATTGAAGAGTTATGAGTTATTACACTTGGAAGCAATAAATGCTATCTTACTAGTACAGCACTCTGCCAAAACTAATTAGTTTTGATGAGAGGATTTATTAGCAATGGGGCAACTGGGCTGTCACAACAATTCCTCTTCAAATTCTTACTTTGTGTCCTCTGTGATACCATAGTTTACTGTACAAGGTGAGCATCAGCTTCCGTTCTGCTCACTCAAGCAAGCCTGCTTTAAGAAACAAGAACATGGAAGAGAAATCTAAAGAACAATTAGATTTACAGGATGAAAATTTGAGGTCCACACAATGGTAAAAAACAAAGTATTAAACCCAGCAACTTAGAAAGATCTTGAAATAGTCAGTGGAATTGAGTTAGAAAAATTCAGTCAATTTGTAGTGCTTGCTTTGCGCAACATTTGCTACAGTTAGAATTAGCACAACTTCTTCACAGTCTTAATCCTAAATTTAGATGCATACCATCAGAAATAAAGTAGTTGTCCTATGTGTTTTTCGCATGTGCAATTTTTGTTTCTCTGAGGAGACTGTCTTTAAACAGAAGCTGAACTGATGCAGTTTTCTTCGTTCTTGCCATTGAAATGTCCTTGTTTGCCAAGTGGCAAAGGAGTAATGTGCCTGGTAAAATTGCTTTGCTATGCTGGTTGCATATGCTCTGAACATAGAACTTGTTCTATGGGTAGTAAATCAAAGAAATCAGCCAAGATCAGTTTAAGTGTTTTCACCTGCTCTTCTGTGCTGTCAGCCTCCAGGTTCAGATCCTGTGTGCCCATGGAGGGCCACAAAGAGCTTTGTGTTTCCTTCTAGGATTTATAAAGTTAAGATGGGTATGTCAATATCCTTTTATTTTGTATATATGTGAAAATCTTGAAAATATTGTTGAAATATGTTTCTAGGGTTTTTTTTTGTTTTTTTTTTAATTTTCATTTTTTTTATTGCAGACTATTTCTCACTTCAGGAGTATGTTTGGTTATGTAGGCCTAGACTGTGTCTATTTATCTGATGCAGACACCAGTAATGCATGTATGGGACCAACAAGGCATTATTTGTTTTGTTAAGCCTGACATTGATCTCACAATGCTTAGTGATATTACTCACAGAAGTATGAGCTTTGCAAGAAACAGAGCTGAAATTTTCAAATATAACACACTATATTTTTATAGGAATTATTTAAATATGCATTTCTGGAATGGGATATTAATGAAATTCAGATTGTTACAGTCTACTGGGTACATAAAATGTAGTATAAAAATTTCAATCAGGGAAAAAATAGTTGTGTGAAAATGCTGTAATACAGTAAAAAGCATTTTGTACAAGATCAGAAATATCAGTCACCTGAAATATATTCTAAGTATTATCTATTAAAAATCTTTAAATAGAAGGAGAAATTAAGAACACAGAGATTATACTCCTTTTGTATACTGTGCTGTTTTTTCATAAAATTTTACTCAATGCAGATTAAAAGTCAGTGGCAGCAGCAAGGGATTTTTCACTTAGAATTCACCTGGGGGAAACAAACATTCTTCTGATGTCAGTGTGAATTTTAGGTGAAGAATAAGAGAACAAAACATTTTAACATGAAAATCCAGATTAAAAAAAAAAAAAAAAAAAAAAAAGTGATGGAATTATGTTGGTTTTTTTTAATTTTAATTTTTAATGAGAATGTAGTCAAATAATTAACTCGGTGTTTTTCTGAATATAAAATATATTGTATTAAAAATACTAAAAAATAGCAATGCAAAGTGGGAGTGTTATGGATGAGTTGTTCAGAACTAATTATTCTATTTCCATTTGGCTGCCCATCGTGAGACATTGCACTGCCACTCCTCTTTCAAAACTATCATTCAGTTACGTACTATTGCAGCATAAGCCCATTGAATGTGTTGTAGAACAAGCATGTGAAAATTCAGGCAATCTGAAGTTTTCTAATGATGTATATAAACAAAATCCCTCAGTTCCTTTCTTGTATCTCCCAGTCCGTCACCTGAGTAGCCCAAAAATCTTTGTGTTAAGGCTGCTACAGTAAGATACATGGATGCGATCAATGTGATGTGTTACGTGTTATAATAGTGACAGAGAATGCTTCCTGCTTGCTGATGAATGGACTAACTAAAGCCTTTTGAGTTCTAAAAATTAAAAAAGAGAGCTGAAAAGTAATCTGTATGGTAGAAATGCACAGATCATGAATGAATTATGTAGAAGTTTTCTAGTCATTTGGATGAAGGAGAAAAAGCAGGTGTCATAAATCCTGATTAAATAAGGATTTTGGTACTGTTTGTGTGCTATTTTAATCTGCATTTGATGTAGATGGATCAACAAAGAGTGAGCACAAAGCTGATTGCAGAATGACAGAATGACTCATATTCAGAGTATAATTCTATGTCATAAGAATTTTTGCTCTGGCCTTTCAGTTCAGTATTGTCATTAATCCAGTGGGTGATAAAATAGAAATATGTATTGCTTACAATACGTATTACATTACATTTACAATACAATACATAGATAAATTTAGATAAATTTGCTACTCATAAAAAATGAGAATTAACAGCATTTCAAAGGCTAGGGTCAACATTCAGAACAAGAGTGAAAAATATAAAAATAATCAGTAAAAGATGGGGTGGAACGGACAAAGGAAATCTCCATGTGCAGAAGCAGTCAAATCGAAAACAGGGATTGAGGAATGCCTGATGAAGTAACTACTCAGGGAGGAAAAGTGTAGTGGGATTACCAACTAACATAACTATAAAACTGTGACAGGATATGATCTGAAGAATGCACAAAGGCAAGGTTGGCACACATGATTAAAAAATGCCAAAAAGATGATAGAGGACTCTGTGGTGCAGACATCCCTCTTTAGCTTCTGGAGGAATTCTGAATTTATCTTGGAGGCTGGTTCTGCGTACATGGAGGAGACAGTGACTAGGAACAGTCAGCATGGATTTCCCAAAAGGAATTAGTACCTGACCAACCAACCTGATTGCTTTCCATGGTATTTCCGTGAAATAACTGGACTGGTGAACAACGGGAAAGCAGTGGGTGGGAGAAGAGAAAAAAAGACAGTGCAGACTCCATTCTCAGAGAAATTCGGGACGAACCTGGCAGAAGCCCTGAGCCACCTAGTCTGACCTCATAACTTACCCTGCTATGAGCAGAAGATTGAAGACACCTGCTGCACCCTCTCTAGCCTGAATTATCCTGTGAGTTTTTATAAATGTCATTAGGGAGAAAAAATTTCATTCTTATTCAGTTTTGGTAATCCTTTTTTAATGTTTTGGACATTACACTTCAAGAAAAACAGGAACTGTTTTCTCAGAAGAAAAACAAGATGAAAAGCCTGTGATGAAAATTAACTCTGTCCTACCCAAAACAAGGACAGCAACGTCTTACTGCTTTAAAAAAAAAAAAAAAGTTGTCCATATTGCCCATATTCAGAACAAGAATTAAGTACTTTCTTAATTTATAGCAAGAAAACCTTAGGTTGCATACAATTAAAAACCTTATAATTGCAAAAATATTACTGAAGTATTCTATATAGAGAAGCATGAAGTCTTCATTATTAGAGGCATTTAAAAACAGCAGCATTTGTCAGAAAGTGATTCCTGGGAGCAGAAAAGAGAACATTTGAATATATTTCATGTTGTGCATGCATAGACTATGCAGAAATGATTCAAAGCTTTCCTGACTTCAAGCTGCTATTGTTTGCAGTATAACTGGGAGGTAATTCTTTAAAAAACCTTCAGACAGTGAGTGTGTCAGGATTTGTTCAAAGACTGCCTTAGCTGTCGGTTTCACTACTTTCTTCTGTAAGATTTATGTCAAATCATGTTAAAATTTAACACTACATTTTTACACACGTCTTTGTACAGAATACAGTCTTCCTTGAATTATGTCAACCCGAATTCTAACATTCACAGTGTATATCTTCAAATGCTTCCAAGAAATACAGTGATATGGTGCCTTTTTTTTTTTTCCCAGCAGCTAATTAGAAGAGCAAAAAACAAACCTTTATCAATTACCAACGTTCAGTTAGCTGAAATAAAAATAAAAGCTGTTGTAAGAGCTCATTCTCTATTTTCTTCCATGAAGAGCAAATATTTCTGCTAGCTATGTGTGAGGATGTTGACAAGGTTTTACTTGGAAGTATGTGGACTTGCAGCAGCCTGAGAAGCAATTGGTCAGGAAGATGGTCTCATCTTCCCACCTTCTCTTTGGGGGATGAGAAGCTCGAGGCATCACTACAGTGCAGTGTGCTCCCTTGTTTTCTCCGCAGTGTTGGCTGGTACATTGAGAGCAGGGTTGATTGAAAGAAGGCCATAGCTTTTTCTTCATGGTTTGTTTGAGTTTTAGGAAAAGAAGTAGTTTGACATAAATTATTCAATCTCTTGACAACAGTGTGCTATACTGATAACTTTATTCATAATATTCATTGGTTCTTCTACTAATTTCATGTGTTTCAATGATACTGCTCTGCTTCCACTATGCAGGCAGGCAGATGCAATGCAGCATTGCCTGAAAAGAGAGCATCTGCTGCTTGCTCCCCCTTTTCT